>NC_091825.1:105086933-105236933 GCF_038994185.2 Dermacentor albipictus | reverse complement strand
TTTACGCGTTCCGTGTTGCAGACATATCTCTTGCGATGTCATACCGGTCCGTCCCAACCGACCACTCAGCGGCGTACGTGCATCGATTTGACATTATCAAAGAATGTGATTGCAGTTCCGAGTGAAATAACGACTAACGATTAAGACAATAAATGAGTTCGTACCTTTGTTCAAAATTATATGTCACCTCTGTGTCGTGTGCCTAACAGCTTAGCTGGTCAACCAACTTCACAGAGTGAAACGGCTCATGATTGCTTTTTGACAACGAGCTTGCATGTTTTTGTTCATACTGTTCCTTTACTTGCTCGGGTGAAATAATCCCACGTGTATCAGACGCAGATTTGTGACAGCGATGCTTGTTATAAGAAGTCGAGACAATCATAATGAATAACTGAGTGCTTTCGTAAGCGTTACAGAGGGCCGCCAAATACTATGTACGCATATATCAGGGGCTGTGGCAGTGAGCGTCTACACTACAGCGTATAACGAACAGAATGTTTGAAGACGGAAAGCTTGTGGCAGGTGGCGTGAAGAGGTAGCCGCCGCATCCACGGTGTACTTAGGCCGGCCAGCCATGGTGGTGGTGAAAAACATTGAGTGATCGCCGTAGCACATTGAGGTCGAGCGCGCTAGAGTATTCTATTCTCGCGCTAACTACACGTCAGGCCATCTCCTTCTTCTCCAGCTTTGGAGGCGGTAGTCGCGCCGCTTCAGGGTTCCTACTGCGAAGCACGATTGAAATCCGATAACAGCACTATGCAGTGCATACTGCGCGTACACGACCACGACACGACTACGCCGCCTCGTTCACTGCCAATGGAGCCAACTGAAATCCGGTCCGGCAACATAAGTTACCGTGAAAAGCTTTCTTTCTTGCTCTGGTTAGTCTGCAAGTATCGTCTGCAGATCTAATTAGCATTTCGGACAACTTAAACGTAAACGTGGTAAAAATCTTTAGAATGCCTTCGTGTCCTTTAGTCCTTTATGCTAATAAGGCTAGGCTTCGCGGAATCAATCAAAGAAACCCAAAGAACGGAGGGGATTCCTGATGAATATCGGAAAACATTCACTGTTAGCCCCCTACCCAAAAACATGGACCCAAACCTCCACACGGCGCGAAGGGACGCAAGGGCGAAATACGTCGAAAAGTACCTGGCCACAAAAAACACGACAGTATACACAGATGCTGCAGTATACGCCAAGCAAAGAGGCACAAACATAGTAAAGACAGCTGCGACAGTAATAAGCCAGGACTACAAAGAGATCAGCAGCGCGTCAATGAAGGACTGCTCGGTAACGGAAGCTGAGGAAATAGCCGTAGCTCTAGCGGCAGTGGAGGGCTACCGATCCGAAAGGTCTTTAACAATACTCACCGACTCGCAAGCTACGTGTCGGAATTACATGAACGGCAGAATAGGACGCAGAGCGCTTCACATCCTCCGCTCCTGCAGGGCTAACAACAAAGTCAGGCATACAATTTTCTGGGTACCGGGACACGCTGGAATAGAAGGGAACCTAAGGGCGGACAAGGCAGCTCGAGAGCACACAAACCGAGCGGCCACAAGCACCGACCCTGAGGAACCCATACCAGTCAACCCAAGCTACTCAGACATATTGAATTACTATAAGGGGGTCCGAATAAAATACCCTCCACCCCACAACAGCCTAAATCAGCATGAAGCAACCTCTTGGAGGAGGCTGCAAACAGGAACATATCCAAACCTAAACACACTAAGCAAGATGTTTCCCACCCAGTATAGAGACATTTGCCCCTGGTGCCGCGCCAAGCCCACCTTATATCACGTTACATGGGAATGCGTTGAGAATCAGCAATTCCTTCAAATAAAAGACCCGAGTGCGGAGCAGTGCGAGAGGGTGCTCTCCAGCAGCGACCCGAAAGTCCAGCATGGACTAGTAAGGCACGCTCGCCGAGTAGCCACCCTCAGTGGTGCCCTGGAATAGGGGCGTCGACCCTGCGCAGATGGGGAAGAAGACCGTGAAGATGGCCGACCACATCTGCCACCGCTAATTTCTACACCATTAGAGCAAATAAAGTTTTTCCTCCTCCTCCTCCTCCTTTATGCTACAGTCTTTGTATGCGAGGAAAACATGCCTGAAACGGTGAAGTTGAAACGATTGCCGCTAATGGATATTGAAAGAAGGTGTTGCGATGTCGACATTCTCACTCGATTTACGTAGGAAGAAATCAGTGGTGATTTAGCGGTAAATGCGAAAGAAATGCAATAGCATTACGCCGATCTCTTCGAGCTAAGTTCCGGATCCATAGTTTCAATCACTTTCCCCGCATTACAAAGTGTTGTTCAGGAGCGGCGAGTGAGCTCAAGGTAGGAGATCGGATGGGCCAGATGTTATTTCGAGAAATGACGGTGTGGGTAGGCTGGGCTCGGTTGTCCGGGTCACCAATTCGTGGGAGCTGGCGCGACGAGGTAGCCGCCTCAGCCACGGTTTACATAGGCCGGCCAGCACACACACACACACTTATATATATATATATATATATATATATATATATATATATATATATATATATATATATATATATATATATATATATATATATTTCTTTCTTTATTTATTTATATATATAAGGCGTGCTGTAGACTTCACAAGATTGTTTTTCTCCACACCATGAATATTTTACGCCACCTATGGACACCCATGGCAAGTACAAAAATTAAATCATTGTCAATTTTACGCTGTTATTACGCTGCTATAGATAAAGCGTTCTTTTACGAAGAGTTGCAATTCTCAAGTGGACATACCTGCTAATAATTAGTCAAGGGCTTTCGGATATAAATGAGGTCGCTTGTCGGCTACACTCGAAGACACGCGCCCCCCAGTTCCCGGTGCAACGTGTTAATGTTCTCTAAACAAGAGTGCTCGGTATGGCAGTCAGTTATCAGATGCCTGGCGAGTCGGTGTTACATTACGATCGAAGCCTGGCTACTTTCCAGGTATATTAAACTTACAATTTTAGCGAATTTCTTGAACGAATCTTTAGATATTCATTCCAGACCAGGTAATCAGCATGCATGCATTTTACCCATCATTTTGCCATCTACGCTATCGTGGTAGTTGCAGAGCACACCCGAAATCAAGTCCACACGAAATAATTTTTTTTCCGCTAGGATCGCACTCGACGAGCTACATGTAAGACCACCTAGATAAGTTTTCTAGACACTTATCTAGGAACTTGTCTAGAAACAGCGGACCTGGGAGACGTTTCCAGCAAGAATTTTTGCGAACGTCTTTGCTGAGGATCAGGACACTGTGAGGGGAACACTGTTTCAAGTTATTGAGGCTCACGGCGATGCGGCTTCAACCGCGCCTTCCCATTGCCTTGCAAGCGCTTCGGAGGTTATATATCCTCAAGCATAAGGGTGCACGCACGAATGGTGGCGACCGGGCAGTGCGCCATCTTGGTGCACACCGTAGCGGGAAGAAACGCGTGCGTAGTGCCCCACGTGCAGTGCCGCACTTGCGCGTCGAACAAATGGTGGGTTGCGCTGTCGCGTGTTGCAGAGTTGCAGAAACCATTCCAAAGTAAGAGAAGACAAGGTAAAGACGAAGTAATGGAAATTTGCGTTTCGTTAGCGTTTTTCAAGGTATGCACGCGCGTGTGCGATAAAAAAAAACAAATTTTTTTTTAATATTTGGCGTTTTACGTGCCAAAACCACTTTCTGATTATGAGGCACGCCGTAGTGGAGGACTCCGGAAATTTTGTCCACCTGGGGTTCTTTAACGTGCACCTAAATCTAAGCACACGGGTGTTTTCGCATTTCGCCCCCATCGAAATGCGGCCGCCGTGGCCGGGATTCGATCCCGCGACCTCGTGCTCAGCAGCCCAACACCATAGCCACTGAGCAACCACGGCGGGTAACAAAAAAAAAAAAAAAGGGGAACTTTCGGAACAGCGACGACGTGATGGGGCTCCCGCATCAACATCCGCGCATCAACTAGTATGAATCCTCCCAAATAGAGGGCTTGTTCTCGGCGCTTTTTAGAAGGTACATCATGAACTGTCGGTTGTTGGGCTATGCGTATTTATTCCGAACAAGCGGGTCGGACCGCAGCCGTTCGCACGTTTTCGCTGTTGCTTTCCAAGCGGGGTCGTATGCGCAGATGTAGCACCTTGGTTACTTGAGATCGGCGCGGAATATATATATATATATATATATATATATATATATATATGTTTGTGTGTGTGTGTGTGTGTGTGTGTGTGTGTCGCGCGGATCTTACGTAAACAAAGCCTGCTTGTATAATTTCGATTTCGGAAGAAAATATTCTTGCTAAGCAGTTACTCGATTGTTTACGGTATATTCTTAAGTAAAATAAATGCAGATCCAACGCACTTTGGGAACCGATCTTATGCAAAACATTACGCAGGTAACTGGTCGTGGAGCATCGTTTGCGGTTCTTCGAATAGTTGCCAAATGGGTCAACGTGTTCGTTTAAAGCGAGCAGTTGTGTGTTTGAACGTGAGTCTGTATGCGGCGACGGAAGCGAGATGACGACGGCAATTGTTTTCTCTGCTCCTGGGAAGAAACGCTACAACCTATTCCGTTATAATTTTGGGCCGATCCCGAAGTCGCTGCAGTCTAACGACAGCGTCTCAAGGGATTAGCTGCCACACGAAACAAGAACGGAAGGAACAGGCACGTTCCCGGTCGTGACCCAAACGAACGATTGTGGCAATTGCGCATGAAAACAAAAGCAAAAACGAGAAAACTCGCAGGTACGTTATAGCTCGTGCTCTGTCGAGTGAAGCACGCGTAAGTTGTCTCAATTCTGCGCAATACGGATACACAGATAAACCGCGCTGCGCGCACGTGCAGTCGGCAGATGGCAGAATCACTCACGGTGCAGCTTACCGTCGTGACGGTAGCGTCATTACGGAGGTTATACTTCCTTTTCCTATTCCTTGTCCCGCAGTGAGGCCCCAGTTCCAACCTCCTTCCTTATATAAGAAAGCAATGACGTGATTAGGCAAGAACATTAATATTCAGGGCGGAAAGGCAACGGACAAAGCTCTGTGAAAGGAAAAGAATAATAATTATAAAGAAAAGTTCGGCAAAGCGTTAAATTCTTGTAAAATAACAGGGCGAAAGCCTGCTCCACATTTGGTAGATTAAGTTATGCGATCGGGGCACAAATTCTTGCAAGACATAACGAGACGCAATGGGAAATACACGTGTGACATTAAGGCGTCCTGGTCACTTGAAGGCGCAGCGGCCCACGCTTCTTCCGCAGTCGCGTACTTTGCGAGGTCGTCCTCGCGAGCCGCAAGCACGCTCCTCCATCGCTCGCCGCCTCCATCGCTCCGACTGTGACGTCAATGCGCAGAGCGCGAGCGCGCCCGCTTTTCTGCGCAACAACACCTGGTGCCACAGCAATGACTAAACTCAAAAGTCGGCAGACACTTACGAGTGCTTACGCGTGGGATTGCGAAAGCATTGTAACTCGTCGTTTGTACCTCATCGAAAGCATTACACCTCGTCGTTTGGGTGCGTTTGTAGGCCACGGAACTTCATCAACGCGCTTGTTTTATACACTCATGACGTGGCGCCACCTCCTCCTCCGCACCGTCACGTGGGCCGCCCAGTGACGTACGTATTAGTCAGCGAGGTGGCTGCGACGTGACGTGTAAAATCACGTGAGCTCTAGGCGCGCCCTTAGTAAGCCAGAACCGTGAAGCAGCCGCGGCTTCGGGAACGCGTGCTCGTCTCGCATCTCGGAAGCCCGGCGTCGATACCGATCCAGCCCGAAATGTACCAATTTTCTTTTCAAAGCCGCTAATTTACTTTGTTTGCAGGAACCTCCCTGAGAAATATGACGCCAATCCGGGCATTCTTTTACGTGTTTTTTTTTTAATCTTTGAGGCGTTCGTCGCGGCGCAACTTCGCCAAGCTCGCCGCCGACATAGACACCTGAGGCGTTTGCCTTAAAAATACGGTATGTGGCACCGGAACATGCTACGATTCTAAACAAATGTGTAAAGAAATTGGAATTCCTTAATTTTCTGTTTATTTCAGTCTGCCGGTATACCTTTATACTAAGTATATTGTACTCCGAGATACCCAAGACCCATCGTCAGCGTGGTTTTTCAATTGGCAAACACAATTTGCCGGTCTACCATCTCCACTTTTAGTGCATAACTTTTAGACGCAATGTTTTCTTTTTTTTTGTACCAACAAAAGGACGAAAAGGCAGATGCTCGGTGACCCAAACTATTTCTCTTTTCGTATTTTGAATTCATTCTTCGCGACTACAATGAAAGAGCGATCTTCAATTTCTTTCGGTGTATCTGCTCCCAAAGTAATTAGCATACACGGGCGGCATAAGCGAAAAGTCTGACTATTTGAACGTCATCGCATCGACTGGCTTTTACGGTGAGATAAAGTGACGCGGCCTTTTCTAATACGCGCTTAAATTACACACTGTTTCATGGCGTAATTGAATAACGAGAAAATAAGCCAAATCACGGGCGGCGTTTACATTGCGCTGGCGTCATTTAATTAAAGCAAGTGCCACAACCTTTCATAGGAGAATGCTTTCCCAATGATTACATTGTAAAAGGAAGGAGTCGTGTCTAAGACGTCACGGGGAAGGAGGAGAAAGATGTTGGGCTTGGCAGAATTGTAATATTTATTATTACCGATCATATAAATTTATGCAAAACTTATAAAAGCACAACACAGAGAGAACGAGACGCGGGCTATATATTGCCAACTAGGGAAAAAAGAAACGAAATACAAGATGCTCGCCATCTCCCCCCATGCTTGCTCGAACGGGAAAAAAAAAGAAAACGGGTGAAAAATATCCGGTAGGAAATAATGAAAGGAGAAAAGGCGACGAACGCGCACGACAGCATGTCATATCACAAGTGGAGTACGAGCACAACCAACGAGAGCCAAAGCTCGCGCGGTTTAGAAGAATTCTACTACAGCTTTGTGAGCCTGGCATTGTGTTGAAGCACTACCTCGCGGAGACGAAGGGGAAGGCTACAGCTTCATCCGGCAAACTCGCACAACCGCCAACTGTTGCATCCTCTCCTGTCATGTCGCTGGCCCGGGCGGCTTGCCCGCTCGTTGCCCATAACCCGGTGGGACACTTCGAGAGAGAAGACACACGCCCCGGCCCCGCTTCGTCGTATTCGCGAAACCGCTCCAAGGTCGGAGCGACAGTGGCGGAGTGGCCAGCCATTGGTGTAAACGCCTGATTAGATTGGGCCCCGCCTCGCCTGCGTGACAACTTTTACGGCTACGACAGCCCGACCCACGCAGGCGGCAATGACGGCAGCAGCAGCAGCAGCAGCAGCAGCGACAACAACAAAAGCGGCGACGACGAACACGACGACGACTCACTAGGCCTAACTGTCATTCGCCCCCTTTGCGACGCCAGGGTGCTATTTCTGCGCCTGGGAGAACGGGAGCGGGAGAGCAGCAGAGATGCAAGCGCGACTACGTCGCTTGTTCCTCATTTCTGTGCAAGGGAAGGTGGGAGCCACGTTCCCACCGGTGACTCGCTAATACCGCGCAGCAGCACGATTTAACTGCACCTGAGAAACGGTTTGTTCGCTTATCTGCTCACAACGTGAACGGAAATACCGGCAGTGTAGGAACTTCAGAGCAAGTCGCCGCCTGAACGAGATGCAGTTTGTTATGCCGAATTGCGGAAGTTTTGCGTCATCGTTGTGCGTTGCGAGATTCTCCGCGAGATTATTGCACGCGGTCGTCCGCACGCGAATTTCTCTGGAAAGGTATTTCTTCCAATCTTCGTTTCGCTCAAAGCATCAGCGGACACATAGTACCGTGGCGTCGAGCAGCAAATTGAATGCGTTCATGAGGAATAAATTCTACTTCACTATTTTCCCTGGGTGATCATTACGGTACGAGGGCATTGAGGTGTCGAATATCAAGGTTACGTAATTTTCCGAGGTAAAAACGTTAAATTTGCAAAAAAATCCATTCATAGAGCTTCGACCTTTATGGTGAATTATATAATATCGACGGGGAACGCTCAGCCGGCGCCTAGGCAACGATTGTTTTCGATGTAGTCGAACTGAAGACCTGCGTAGTATTTTTTTTTCCCGTTCAAGAATTTTCAATAATACTTTAACCTTAGCTTTTCATCTGTAACGCAGCGTAGTCACCCCCTTTCCAGAATACTAGGTCTTCTTTTTTTGTACTGTTCCACAGTGTGGCTTAAATGAACCTTTAGATAGATAGATAGATAGATAGATAGATAGATAGATAGATAGATAGATAGATAGATAGATAGATAGATAGATAGATAGATAGATAGATAGATAGATGTTTTCATGGAAAGGAAAAAGGAAATTTCGGCCGGAAGAGCGTGTCTCTAGCCTGCGACTCCTCACAGGGATAAGGAGAAAGGAAACGACAATAGTACAATGAACTACATTGCGCCATATATGTTACAGATTGTACAAGGCGCGATATATATATATATATATATATATATATATATATATATATATATATATATATATATATATATATATATATATATATATATATATATATATATATTGTTCGAGAGAGAGAGAGAGAGAGAGTATAATAATAATATCCTGACACACTTGGTCGGCATCATCGTTATATATACGACACCCTTGGGGTCTGGGTACCCGCTGATGATCGAAATGATGACACCGTGCGTCCAGTCGATTAATAAGCAGCGATAACCGCTGGGAACCCTCACTTGGCGAGCTGCGTCCTCCTCCTACGCAGCTGGGCACTGCACGGAATTAGGCCCGAACGAAGGTGCAGTTTTATGCCTCGGCTTTATCGCCGTCCCGGTGTGAGCCCGGAGAGCTTCTCCGCGGGGCTCTTCTTGCATGGTCTTGTTCGACGTGTACACAAAACGAGTTTGCAGGGCGGTTGGTTGGGGGGGGGGGGGGGGGGGTCGGCCGGTCGTTTTGCCGTCGCCGTCGTCTTCTTCACGCGCTCGGGGTTCGTGAAACACCGTCCCGAGCTTGATTGCTAGTTGCGTTGTACAGCTTTCACGCGTAGCCTCGCAATGAAACGGCTATGCGAAGAAAACGAGAAGGGAGTAATAAAAAAAAGGAAGAAGGGCTACATTGGGGGGGGGGGGGGGGGGAGGGGAGCAACCAAACTTGCGCTTGAATCCGACCTAACTCTGCCAAGCAAAGGAGACCCCCGACGCCTTAACAAGGTTTCGTGTTATTAGACCCTAGGTTGCTAGAAGCGAGGGAAAGGGCGCAGCCAAAATGAAAAAAAAAGAAAAATTGTCGTTTCCTTTGCCCGGCCGAATGGTTACAAAGCGCCACCTGAGAGCTGTTAGGAGAAAACAGCGTGGGGTGGGTGGCTTCATAAATACCGGATGCTAAGACGCAAGCGAAGTTTGTGTTTGCTGAGACACGCGACAATATTGCTTTCTGGCTTAACGTTCTGCGTTAATCTGATTCTTCGTTTTCTTTCTGTTTTTTTTTTTGCAGCGTACAGACGTGTTTTCTTAGGCTACACGCAGACTTGGAGTATATTGCTTTAGCTGTATCTATTATTTATCTTCTGGGCTTACAAGATACTTCATTAAATGCGACAAGTATTTTTAACGCTGTGAAATTCATGGAACGGGGCTAAGTAGCATCACCATGGCTCTTAAATAAGACATAAAGCGAGCGGCGAGATGGCCAGCCCAGCATAAAAACAAGAAAGCGCAATGCCCAATCTTCTTGATTACAGGCACGGCAGAGAAGTGCTGGACCGGCCAAATTCAATTACGCAACGAAACGTTCGCTGTAAGAGATGCCGGCATGAATTTGGAAGACCACATAAAAAGAGAACGAGTCCAAGTAGTTTATCTGGCTTGACGCTGTCATGGGGCTTTCCTATATCCAAACTAAGCACCGGAGCAAGATGTCCTTTTGGTCACTTCCTGCGTTAATCGTTTTGTTCTCAAAAGGTGCTGTAATGTATTCGCTTTCGGGAGCTGCCCTTCTTCCTGCCCTCTCTTTTTCGCTACCTTTTATTGCGATAAGGAATATGTGGACACGCCAAGTGTATTTATACCGTCCGTGTCGCGGAGAGGTTCTGTATAAAGTCCAATGGCGCTAAAATCGTCACCGCGCGCCGTATGCTGTATGTGCGCGTGAACGCATGTGAGGGTTAGCCGCCGATCGGCGGCTAACCCTCACATGCGTTCACGCGCACATACAGCAAGGGAGAAAGGGAGAAAAAAAAGGGAGAAAGGGAGAAAGGGAGAAAGCGCGCTGTCTTCCGTCACGCGCAAAGCTCCGGGGAAGGATGGACTGGAGGTGTGGGAGGGGAATCGTTTTCCTTCGGACGGCCCGCGCGGCCGCTGTAGTTTGAAAGCCATCTGAGAGGTGTACGGAGTCCGTCGGGCGTTGTGTTTTCGCTTAGTTCGCGTTGACGCGAGCGGCTGCACGAAGGTCAATTCGCTCGCTGCTGCTGCCAAGCTCACTCGCACCAGCATTGGGACAGCGAGTTTCCGCGGTCATCGAGTGAGACGTGCTGATGTTTGCTTGCGCGCGCGTGACACCATACTTGTTAATTTAGTTCGTATGTCTATGTTCACAACTTTATACGGGCCGATAAAACTACTATCCTTACTTAGCATAGCTGTCCACTAATATGCTACCGCGATCGATGGGCGTATGCTGGCAAAGTTCGCGGTAATTGACCAGTGGACGATGACACTATCGTTAACCACCTCATGGATGTAAGCGGATGGGTGAAACTGCGACTTTATTGTATCCGTGTTCGCCCGCAAGTATACTTTCATCCGTGTGTACGCCCACCGTAGTCCCTCAGTGACTGTAATGTTAGCGGGAAAAAAAATGGACAAACAACTCTGAAACTCCTTATGCCATCAGCAACGCCATAACGCACAATCTAGCAAGTGAAAGACAAAAAGTTTTAGCCGCAAATGCTACGATTTTGCTTCTTGCTGACGGACCGCGCGTCTCAAAGCCATAGGTGTCCAGCTTCAGGCCTGACTGGACACCGGCGTGCTATTGCGTAGTAGCTCAAGCGCTCCTTGCAATGATCACGATCATGCGTGGGCAGTGCTCTGCCGTGCATCAGACTACAGCAATCTTTCTTACAGTCACGTGTCCCCTGTCCTGCAAGGTATCGCGTGATTGCTGCGGCCTCCTTACCGGATGTTGTCAGCGTACTTTAGTCACCCACCTAAAACTGGCCGGGGTGCCTCCTGCCCAGCGTTTGTCTTCCCCCCCTCCCCCCTCCCCCCCCCCATTAAACAACAACAACATAGCAGTTAGCAGGATGAAGGCCTCTCCCTGCGATCTCCCTTTACCCCTGTCCTGCGCCAAGCGATTCCAACTAGCGCCTGCGAATTTCTTAATTTCATCACCCCACCTGCTCCCGTAGAACATCAGGTTAAAGAAATACAGCGACTTAAAGACTGCCGGCTTGCAGGCGCGGCGACTTATACGGCCTCCCGTCTATACGCACGACGAAGACGAGCAAGCATCGTCGCAAACGAATCACGAAGGACGTTACTGCCCGGCCCGTTCCCGAGCGCGCGATGCGAGCCGAGGTGGGCGCCGCTTTAACAAGGTTTCGTCGTGTGTCGCGACGCCGCCGCTACATAATTTATGACGAGTGTTCTCTCCCAAGCCCGAGAAGAGCTAAAGAAGAGCGAGGACGGTGCGCCACCGTGCGGCCGACAAAAGAGAGACAGGAGCTATCGCGTTTCTCCCGCCATTTATCTTGTTCCCCCGAGGAACTTAATTCTCTCGCTCTATTTCTCGCGACAAGCGGGGGAGAGAGAAAATTTTGAGAGAACGAGTCAGGAATTGCGAGGGAAAGAGGGAGACACCCGAGACGAACATTAAAAAGAAGATTTATGAGATAATAATAATAATAATGATGAAAGGAAGTACGTCGAAGGACATAGATAGGGGAAAGATAATAAATGTTCGACGTCGAGCAATACCCTTAAGAATTGTCGTACACCGGACGATTTCTTCTCCTCCTCGGACTGTTGCGCCTTCCTAGTTTAGTCAGGTGGTGAAAGTAGAAAGTCTCTTTGATTCAGAGCGATGGTGACGCGTCGACGATTACTCCTCTTGGTATTAGGCCCTCCTGTAGTAGTATGTATTAGACGCAGGAGCAGCTAGTCTTTGATATATGCTTTTCTCTCGCGTAAATGATTTATCTTGCCACGTATACGAAGTGCAGGGGGATGTTGCCGTGAGTACCGACACTGAGCTTCGTTCGTGCAGATGGACATTGTTCAAGTTTCTTTATCGCAGAGGCATACCGGTTGAAACCAAAATGTTTTCGCAAGCCTAGAGTGTGTCTGGATCTGTCTTTGTAGTGTTCTATACACATTTGAAGCGTCTTTTAAGCAGGTTCGTTCAGCGACGGCGACCATATTCACAATACATTTTGTTCGTACATTTTTTTTTTATCAGTGGCACGCCGCCTTTGCTAATAAAATATTTTAGGATTGCGTTACAACCCGCCGTGGTTGCTTAGTGGATATGATGTTGGGCTGCTAAGCATGAGGTCGCGGTATCGAATACCGGCCACGTCGACCGCATTTCGACGGGTGCGAAATGCGAAAACACCCGTGTACTTAGATTTAGGTGCACGCTAAAGAACCCCAGGTGGTCCAAATTTCCGGAGTTCTCCACTACGGCGTGCCTCATCATCCGAAAGTGATTTTGGTGCGTAAAACGCCATAATTTAATTTAGGATCGCGTTACCATTCCACCATTAACGTTACCCTTTCTCCCAACTTAGCAGGTGGCATTGGTAACTCTTATAGTGGAACGGTAGGTTAAGATACTTTTATAATGGGCAAGTGGTCCAGAGTTTTTGAAAACTGTTCTTAGGAACAACTCTGCAGCATAGGAAGAGCTTTGTCAATACGCGCCTTGTCTGTAGCTTTAGGGTTTCGTGGCGTATTAATTAATTTTGCAATAAACGTGAGGCTTGCAGAAGGACACAAGAGAAGTGGAAAACACAAATGTTTTTGCATAGTGAATCCTTACCAACTAGCTCAGCTTTCTGTCGTTCTAAAATATATTAATTCGTTTGGAAATTTAAGGAGGAGGGATTGCAGGGAGATTGACGGTCGAGGTCAGAAGCTTAAAGATTTAATTGCAAGGCTTATTGTCCCGAAACTTCGCAGTGTTCTCGGAGCAGAGAGGGAGTTCCGAAAGCGGGAATGTTTAGAAAACCGGAAGAGGGGGGGAGGGGTCAAACCTTGGTTTCTGAAACACAGTGGCTCTTATCTCTGTGCGAGGAAGGTGCGTCGATGCACTCTCACTTCCAGAAAAATATCCAAACGGCACTTGAAATTTTTATATGGCTTTTAAAAACTTTACAACGCCGTCCGGTGCATAAGACGAGAGCGGGAGCCATCTTGCCTCAATTAAAATACAGGTTTATTTCTCTTTGTGGTACAGTTTAAACAGCACAAAGAGCGGAGGCCGAGCAAAAGGCTGCTTTCAGCAGCTTGACAAACGCCTTCAGCCCGTAGGTCACACGTCATTCAGACAGATGCATTGTACACACAAAATGGAGAACAACACCACCAACTGTTACACTATACAACAGTTTAGAATTCACCGGAACCAGCCTTGGTTGCTCAGTGGCTGTGGTGTTGGGTTGCTGAGCACGGAGGTCGCGGGATCAAATCCCGGCCACGACGGCCACATTTAGACGGGGGCGAAATGCGAAAACACCCGTGTACTTAGGTTTTGGGGTATGTTAGCGAACCCCAGGTTGTCGACATTTCCGGAGTCCTCCACTACGGCGTGCCTCATAATGAGAAAGTGGTTTTCGCACGTAAAACCCCATAATTTTATTTTTAATAATTCACTGAAACCGACTTACTTTCATCGGTCAAAAACAAAAGCAAAGTAAATTCGATATAAATCACTTCTGTAACATGGACACTTTTACTGAAACGTACTAGTATCACTGGGCCATAATAAAATCAGATGCATAGATAAATAAGGAAAGGACATTTACAGCACTACTCAGCTAGAACAGGCCAGAGCTCTATAAGCTTTAATGGTGTTAGATGTTGTGTAGCAAGCGGGAGTAGACGGCTTCGCCCACGGTTCCAACCACGTCCGCCCACACATTCGAAGATATAAATCGCGCAAAAAAAGACTTCAAAAAATTACCGGTGGCAGACTTGGTGTTGATGAAATTGTTACATGAAATGACTACAGCTCCTCTTTGCGGCTGTACGGTTTTCATGGGTGGGCTCTAGTTTCGGTCCACAATATTGTCCCCCGAGAAAAATTGTGGCAGAAACAATCGTAAATGATTGTGATTGTCGGCGATAGCTTTCTTATGTGACTCGGCTGTCTATCTCGCCGCAAACCTTATATGCGCACTCTGATTACAGACAAACCTTCATCGGTAAATAATTTGTGACGTTCAAGACATTTTAAAAACATTTCAATACAGTAGGCTATATACACCAAGCCATAACTGGAGAACAGTGATCATACGGCGATATCAAGGGTCACATCATGCGGGCATGATATCTGTTGACATACATGACGTTGACTCACGTCGATCCATGAGGCGAGGGTCTCACGTGACCTCAATGATGCTGTCGCCTGTGCCGATTAATCAGGCACCCGTCTATCTTCTCCATAATTGAAGTAGAAACTTAGTGCGGTAAAAACCACAGAGACAATAACAGTGAAGAAAGACAAACGCCGCTCACAACTGCTTAATGGGAGGATAGAATCATACATATATATAATATTGTCACGCATGTGCATACCAAGCAAAAAAAGAACAGTCACATGCGCATCAAAGGCGGTGGTGCAAGAAGTCAAATTGGGCATCAAGTAATGAGATCGAATGCTCCCTTATACACCTATCTCGATTCTTCTTGATAAAGAAGGCCTTAAGTGCAAGCCTACAAAAGGCGCTCCCGCTCCTGCTCAGAATAGTCGTCTTAGAAAATCGAGCGTCAGATCCACACGCGGTAACGTGAGTCACCATATGTGCGCCCTTATCCTCCATATTATTTATTTTTTTCGTGCATGTTTTCTTTAAAGGACATTAACGCAACGATCGGTTTGTTCAATGTACAGCTGCCCACAAGGGTGCAGGGGAATTGCATATACAACCCCTCTGGAGCACTTGACAAAGGGCTTCTCATGCCTGGTGCGGCAGCCCCGCCTGCTCTCACAGCAAACTCCAGAGCGCAGCTTCGAAGCTTGTTGGGTGCAGAAAAATCCAGAGGAATACCATGACGGTTAGCAACCTTTTTAAGATTGTGTGACACCTCGTGCACTTAGGGTATGACCTCCGGTCTCACCTTCAGTCATTAGACCTCTGTTCTTGCACATCGTGCTCCAAACTTTACTTTTTGTAGAAGAGACTCCACTATAGCGTTGACGACCATCAGTAAAATGTAAACCTCAGGACACTGAGGGCAAGAACAGATGTCCATCATCATCATCATCATCATCATCATCATCATCATCATCATCATCACCATCATCATCATCATCATCATCAGCAGCAGCAGCAGCAGCAGCAGCAGCAGCAGCAGCAGCAGCAGCAGCAGCAGCAGCAGCAGCAGCAGCAGCAGCAGCAGCAGCAGCCTGGTTGCGCCCACTGCAGGGCAAAGGCCTCTCCCATGCTTCTCCAACTACCCCGGTTATGTACTAATTGTGGCCATGCCGTGCCTGCAAACTTCTTAATCTCATCCGCCCACCTAACTTTCTGCCGCCCCCTGCTACGCTTCCCTTCCCTTGGGATCCAGTCCGTAACCCTTAATGACCATCGGTTATCTTCCCTCCTCATTACATGTCCTGCCCATGCCCATTTCTTTTTCTTGATTTCAACTAAGATGTCATTAACTCGCGTTTGTTCCCTCACCCAATCTGCTCTTTTCTTGTCCCTTAACGTTACACCTATCATTCTTCTTTCCATAGCTCGTTGCGTCGTCCTCAATTTGAGTAGAACCCTTTTCGTAAGCCTCCAGGTTTCTGCCCCGTAAGTGAGTACTGGTAAGACACAGCTATTATATACTTTTCTCTTGAGGGATAATGGCAACCTGCTGTTCATGATTTGGGAATGCCTGCCAAACGCACCCCAGCCCATTCTTATTCTTCTGATTATTTCCGTCTCATGATCCGGATCCGCCGTCACTACCTGCCCTAAGTAGATGTATTCCCTTACGACTTCCAGTGCCTCGCTGCCTATTGTAAATTGCTGTTCTCTCCCGAGACTGTTAAGCATTACTTTAGTTTTCTGCTGATTAATTTTTAGACCCACTCTTCTGCTTTGCCTCTCCAGGTCAGTGAGCATGCATTGCAATTGGTCCCCTGAGTTACTAAGCAAGGCAATACCATCAGCGAATCGCAAGTTACTAAGGTATTCTCCATTAACTTTTATCCCCAATTCTTCCCAATCCAGGTCTCTGAATACCTCCTGTAAACACGCTGTGAATAGCATTGGAGATATCGTATCTCCCTGCCTGACGCCTTTCTTTATTGGGATTTTGTTGCTTGCTTTATGGAGGACTACGGTGGCTGTGGAGCCGCTATAGATATCTTCCAGTATTTTTACATATGGCTCATCTACACCCTGATTCCTTAATGCCTCCATGACTGCTGAGGTTTCGACTGAATCAAATGCTTTCTCGTAATCAATGAAAGCTATATATAAGGGTTGGTTATATTCTGCACATTTCTCTATCACTTGATTGATAGTGTGAATATGGTCTATTGTTGAGTAGCCTTTACGGAATCCTGCCTGGTCCTTTGGTTGACAGAAGTCTACGGTGTTCCTGATTCTATTTGCAATTACCTTAGTAAATACTTTGTAGGCAACGGACAGTAAGCTGATCGGTCTATAATTTTTCAAGTCTTTGGCGTCCCCTTTCTTATGGATTAGGATTATGTTAGCGTTCTTCCATGATTCCGGTACGCTCGAGGTCATGAGGCATTGCGTATACAGGGTGGCCAGTTTCTCTAGAACAATCTGTCCACCATCCTTCAACAAATCTGCTGTTACCTGATCCTCCCCAGCTGCCTTCCCCCTTTGTATATCTCCTAAGGCTTTCTTTACTTCTTCCGGCGTTACCTTCGGTATTTCGAATTCCTCTAGACTATTTTCTCTTCCATTATCGTCGTGGGTGCCGCTGGTACTGTATAAATCTCTATAGAATTCCTCAGCCACTTGAACTATCTCATCCATATTCGTAATGATATTGCCGGCTTTGTCTCTTAACGCATACATCTGATTCTTGCCAATTCCTAGTTTCTTCTTCACTGTTTTTAGGCTTCCTCCATTCCTGAGAGCATGTTCAATTCTATCCATATTATACTTCCTTATGTCAGCTGTCTTACGCTTGTTGATTAACTTCGAAAGTTCTGCCAGTTCTATTCTAGCTGTAGGGTTAGATGCTTTCATACATTGGCGTTTCTTGATCAGATCTTTCGTCTCCTGCGATAGTTTGCTGGTATCCTGCCTAACGGAGTTACCACCGACTTCCATTGCACACTCCTTCATGATGCCCACAAGATTGTCGTTCATTGCTTCAACACTAAGGTCCTCTTCCTGAATTAAAGCTGAATACCTGTTCTGTAGCTTGATCTGGAATTCCTCTATTTTCCCTCTTACCGCTAACTCATTAATCGGCTTCTTATGTACCAGTTTCTTCCGTTCCCTCCTCAGGTCTAGGCTTATTCGAGTTCTTACCATCCTGTGGTCACTGCAGCGCACCTTGCCGAGCACGTCCACATCTTGTATGATGCCAGGGTTAGCGCAGAATATGAAGTCTATTTCATTTCTAGTCTCGCCGTTCGGGCTCCTCCACGTCCACTTTCGGCTATCCCGCTTGCGGAAGAAGGTATTCATTATCCTCATATTATTCTGTTCCGCAAACTCTACTAATAACTCTCCCCTGCTATTCCTAGTGCCTATGCCATATTCGCCCACTGCCTTGTCTCCAGCCTGCTTCTTGCCTACCTTGGCATTAAAGTCGCCCATTAGTATAGTCTATTTAGTTTTCACTCTACCCATCGCCGATTCCACGTCTTCATAGAAGCTTTCGACTTCCTGGTCATCATAATGGGATGTAGGGGCGTAGACCTGTACAATCTTCATTTTGTACCTCTTATTAAGTTTCACAAGACCTGCCACCCTCTCGTTAATGCTATAGAATTCCTGTATGTTACCAGCTATATTCTTATTAACCAGGAATCCGACTCCTAGTTCTCTTCTCTCCGCTAAGCCCCGGTAGCACAGGACGTGCCCGCTTTTCAACACTGTATATGCTTCCTTTGGCCTCCTAACTTCACTGAGCCCTATTATATCCCATTTACTTCCCTCTAATTCCTCCAATAGCACTGCTAGACTCGCCTCACTAGATAACGTTCTAGCGTTAAACGTTGCCAGGTTCATATTCCAATGGCGGCCTGTCCGGAGCCAGTGATTCTTAGCAGCCTCTGCTGCGTCGCAGGTCTGACCGCCGCCGTGGTCAGTTGCTTTGCAGCTGCTGGGGACTGAGGGCCGGGGTTTGATTGTTGTGTTCATAGGAGGTTGTGGCCAAGTACTGCACCAGGGTGGCCAATCCTGCTCTGGTGAGGGAGTGCGTTACCGGTTCTGGTCACCGGGATCAGGCCACACTTCAGGCCTGTTTGTGCAATTTTATCAACACGCGGATTTTTTTTCTTTTTTTTTAAAATCCGGTGGAAAATTGCCGGCACTGGGATTCGAACCACGGACCTCTTGCACGCGAGGCGGGTGTTCTACCTCTACGCCACCGCTGCTACCTTACAGATGTCCAACGACCTGGCAAGTACATCGAAGACACAGCAAGCTGAGCGAGTTGGTGACCGAACATATTCCTAGAGATGGGCGGCGCAACCCGGACGGAGGACCTTCGTCCAGGTTGCGCTGCTCATCCTTAGGATTATGTACATTGAAGACATTTACAACGTTAAGGCACAAATGCAGACAATGGACACTGAGAGATACAGAGGTGCACTAGTCCGACCGCATACTCGTCGGTATTTGGAGCAACAGCCCTGTAGTCGTTCGCTTCGTCATGAACGTCGACTAGCTCTGTCTGAGCGAGTGCTCGAGAGAGTATGCGAGAGCGATCGTTAATGACCAGGCTAGAACAATGAAAGCGTTCACGGATCAACATGTAAGTATTTTTCTGTGTCATAAAGTTATTAATGGTGAAGCTGTAGCGGAAAAATTTGTTTTGTTGCTGCCACAGCTCAGTCAAGAAGAATGGGATGATGTTGAAGAGACATATGCATCATAGAAGTTGAAGCAATCATTACTTCGCTAGCTAAACGCAAAATTCCTGGACCTCATGGCTTGAGTGCGGAATTTTCTCAGCGCTTTTGCTTTATATTAGCTCCTCTTCTTCTCAAAGTGTACGAAGAAGCTTACCGGATTGGATGCCTATCCGGCACGCTCTATCAAGGGCACACAGTACTTACCCCAAGAAGCAGTGACGCAACTAAGTTAGAGAAAGGCGAAGGGTATCGCCCTTCGCCTTTGAGGCCATGCGACGTGATAACCAATTTTTTTTCCTCTTGAGAGTGGGGACCTTGGCCTAGTTCACCTTTTTGTTAGGCAAATTGTCTCCTGGTTATTCTTCTTTCGTGATGTAAAGAGTCCATTTCTAAGATGTTAGAACTTCGAATAATCAATTACCGTCCAGAAATAGTTATGTCGTCATCTGTTAGAGATGCACCACGGGCTCCTTGGTGCTTCTTGAAGGAGGTTGTTGAAAGATTTCACTTTCTATAAGGCTCGCTTTAGTATGGATTATATCTTCAGTGCCTCCCGTAAAGAAATTTCTGCTGCACTCGTGGACATATTATTTCCTGTTCCCCATTATCATGCGCCTTATTTGGAATGTCATTACCTAGACTTACTTAAGCGTGTGCGTCGAATGATCATTTCTTCAGGGACCAAAACTGTTTTCTTTAATATACATTCGACAACCCTTCCCGTCAAAACCCGGATAGAAGAAAGGGGGCTTTTTCGTGCCATGGTCGACTAACTGCTGCATGTGTTCACATGCTGAAACGATTCATCGCTGTTTTGTAGATAAGGGATACACTTTGGTGGTAGAAATGAAGGATGGTGTGTGAGTGGTATACGTGAAGCACGAAACGCCTGTTCGCGCCATATTTTGCGCGGATTCAGCACGGAAGCGTATGCGATCCAATAAAACTCGCTGCAATGCAGGGAAAGTCAACACTAATCCAAAGGAAAGTAAAGGCTCGTGGGAGCCCTCACGTAGAACGAGAAGTGTAAATGCAGAAAAAAGAAAGCACGCATGTTACTCCATCTATAGTATTGACCGGCATTTTATTGACTCTCAACTTCTCATCTTGCGTTCGTGCAATGGAGCGAATGTTTGTTCCCCATTTTCAGTTCTAAGTCAAGTTCTGACTGTACGAAAGATTCTAGACATGTCAAACACGTCGCACGCGCCAAACTTTCCTTGCAGCCATCATTAGCGAGGGCTCGAATGCGTCGTCTCAAAGCATAGGCGGACCAAAGCGAAACGCACCGCAAACGTGCTTCGTTCGTATAAAGGAAACTACGTTGTACAAGTTTCCTTCAACAAGGCGTCCATTCTGGCGTTTCGCTTTGCGCCGTGCCATGGTTTTCTACCTACGTGATCGCAACGGCGGCCTGGCGAGATTACCGACAGGGACAGTCAGGTTGCGCTGACAGCGAGACGAAAAGGCCCTTAAGCACCGACTAAAGTTTTTAAAACGATTCTACTATTCCCATCTACAGCGCCCTCAATAGTTTGTACGGATATTAAGTGCCTCAACTGCATGTCACTTGTACATATAGAGAGTACTCATGAATCGCAGTAATGATAGTTACACCCGATTTCCCTCATCCTCATGGCTAGTAAATTAATAGTCCTCCTATGTTTTTTAGAACAATGTAATTGTTCTTCAATCAGCTGGAACATTTGTTTGTGAGAAGAGTTTTCGCGAGTAAGCAAGACAAGTTCCATGCTGCACTGTAAAATAGATTATTCAGAGCCAGTTGACACCAGAGAACATCGTACGATCAAAATGGTACATATATTGAATATTGGCGGCCCGATCTGCGCGGGTAATCTTGAGTAGCCGCTCATTCCCGGAAGTGAATGAATGAATGAATGAATGAATGCTTCTCAAAACACTTTGGGCAAAGTCGAAAAAGAAAACGCTCCGAAAATCCCGACTGGCCCCACTTCCTTGACTTGTGTCACTCTTCATAAGATGACAAGCGCTGTATACGGAGGCTTGAATTCTGAAAAAAATAGCTAAGGTTAAGCCCAGGATGCGAAGCATACTAGCCTTTATTTTAGTTGTTGAACCACTGTTTAGCCTGGTGAACTGCTGTTACTTGGCTATATTTGGTTCGGCTAGACGAAGAAACAACTCATGCGTTACTCTGCTGATTCCTTTATTTTCAAACCAATAAATACGCTCTACCGCTACCAATACCGCTATACCGCTGGTATAGCGGTATTGGTAACCTGGTATAGCGGGAGGAGCGGGAGTTAGGCCGCAGTACCATCTGTGCGACCGCAGGCGAGCGCACGAGCTGAGACCCGGCTATGTAGCTACGCGGCCGCAAGCGAGCGCACGAGTTGAGCCTCCACTTTGCAGCTGTTATGACGTCATATGGTAGCTACGCGGCCGCACGCGGCGCAGCAAGGAAGAGAGTGGTTGTGCGGCTAGTATGCTTCGCATAAAAGAAAACATTGCCCCTCATCGCATATCTGGCGACGCGGCTTCTCCTCTTCCGCAAAGCGCGGACTGTGCCAATGTCACCATCGACGACGTCATTTGGAGCGAGCTAGAGGGTCGCGGTCGCGCCGTGTGGCAGGAGGTGCTGCTAATTTTAAGCGCGGTTCATTTTTAATCCACCTTCGCATCGGGACCGTCGCCGCGTCTTCTAGCGCGCTCGCGCTCGGGGTTTAGCGTCGCGCCGGGAGAACAGGCACGGCGCTCTTGAAGGTTCTATTTTCGTTTCTCCCCGGGCGGCCGCGTTGCCTCGGCGCAAAGTGGTGGCGGTGGAGGCGGCAGCCGGCTGGGCTTCACTGCAGGACGTGGCCGACGCCGAGACGACGTTATTTTCAGAGTTGCACCGGCGCCGGCAGGTGGTGCTTTTTCCGCGGCTAGCGTAAGGCTAGCGTTAGCGCGCGCCAACGCGTTGCCGCTGCCGCTAACAAGCGTCGATCTCCGCTGAGCACATAATTGGGCACCCGGGTCTCGCTGAACGACGCGGCGTTTGCTCGGCGCTCCTCGTGTCGCTTACTGCGCGAATTCCTTGTACGTCGTTAGCACTCGAGTTATGCGCTTTGAATTTCGGCGTGAGCACTCTGAGGCGCGCACCGTGAACGCCTATATAGCGCGTGAATCGTCCGGATTTGGGGCTGGTTTGTGCATGAATTAAGCAGGAAAAAAAAACGCAGTGCAGGGAACAGGACGCGTAAGTAAGGGTCAGGCAAGGTTCATATGTCATGTGCTCACGTAATGCTCATGCGTGTGAATGTTTTTACAAGTATTAGTACAATGAACAATATAGTGCAAGATGTTCTATTTCAATTTTGCGAGCGAAAGAGCGGGAAGTAGGAGAGGATTAGGAAGATAGAACGAAATGATGATGAGAACTTTATTTGTTGCTAAGGGGCGCAGTGTTCCGACTGCAAGGCGTTTTCCTGGCACAGCTCTAGCGTTCGCTGGAAGCGTGCCGATAGATGACATCTGTCTTCTGGAGATTACGTTTGGGCAAGACAGGAGGGAGAGGGAAAGGGAAATCAGAGAGGGTAGCCAGAGAGTATCTCTTTCTGGCTACCCGTCACCGCAGGAAGGGAAGAGAAACCATTGGTAAAGATTATGCGTGCTATCACAGACAAATGTACCACGAGTGAGATGGGGCCAACTAAAACGTGTTATTTCGATTCGATAGTTGCTCTTTACGGCCGCGCTTCTTTAAGCCACCAAATATGTGTCTTCATTGTTCAGGTTAAGCTTGACGGCGACTGTACACGTTGGGAAACTATGTCTCATTTCCCTTAATTTTCTCTATACAGACATGCACGTGTTTCGAATCTCTATGAGAAATTATTAGCATACGTTGCATGCCTTGCGAGAGAAGAAGGGGAGCCAAGGGACTCGATTTTTGTTAATCATGACCGTACTGAATGAACCCTCGGATTGCCCATGACCGAATGAACCCTCGCGTAAAGCCAACCGACAATGAAGTCAAGGAAAGCATCGGGGAGGTTCGCTGCAGCTGAAATTGAAATGTAGAAAATAATAAAGAAATTGAAATGAAAGTGGACGACAAGATAACGTGTTGTCCGTGGGATCTGAACCCACAAATTCCGCATTGCGCATTCCTTGCACTAACAGTTGTGCTACGGCGACGGCTATCAATCCGTCCAATACCTTGCGATGAAATAACTTTATTTGGAATCCGGCGATTGAGAGGCCCGGGCCTGGGGCCGCCTAGATGGCCACTGGGAGCTGCTGCTCCTGTGTGGCTTCCTTGGCTCGCTGGACGGCCCAAAGTTGGTCTTGGAGTTCTGAGCTGAGCAGCACGGCCGACCACCGCGCCCGTAGATTTTCTGGGGAGACTGCCATTTTATTTTGATATATTTCACATCCCCACAACATACCTTGGGTATTTATGTTTACTAGATCTAGCTCTAATAGTGTTACCCAGCGCCAAGGTAAGCGGATGTGGAACATAATTTTTTTGTTGCCCGATTGCGTCACGTTACACGTGATCTCGGGAGAGCAACTACGTAGCTGATCGACCCTCGCATGCTACCTAATGACATCAAGGCTGCCGGATTGCGAGGGTCCCGATATGGCCGGCTTGGTGTCATTAGGTAGCAGGCAATTGTTTATTTATTTATCTTTTCGTCCACTTTAATTTCCGTTTCTTTGTTATTTTTTACATTTCAATTTCTACTGCAGCTAATTTCCCCGATGCTTTCCTTAGCTTAGCTGTTGGTCTTATAATGGATACCTTGCATAATGCGCACACCTGTTATCGGTAAACGTGCCTTTCTGTGACCTCACTTCATGTGTTGTGTAGGTTCTTGGGCTTTATGTTACGGTGTATCTTTTGTGACCTCCGTCATGAGCTTTAGCGTATTTACATGGTCTATAACGTTAAATCTGACATTTTTCGTTCAGACCACTTGTTTCGTTCGGTGCCTGCTTGTTATCTTATTTTTAACATGCATCCGGTCGGCGTGAAACGGAACAGCCGTCGCCGCTTAAAGGCACCAACACCTGTTAAGGATGCGACAGAAAACGTCTTCCGATACCCGGTCCGTGTTTCCTGCCTTTATCTGCGGTCTAATCTTCTGCAATCTGCGCGGTATCGAGTGCGGTGTTCCCACCTGCGCAGCGCGAACGTAGCAATGTCGAGCGAAGCCGGGCTAAGCAGTCTTGAGAATAGTTCGTATCGATTTTGAAATCATGGACAAATTAACTCTCTCTTCTCTTCCTCTCGGCCGCCTGGCTTCCCCAAACGAGTCAACGCGCCTTGAAGGAAGCGCAGGGCGACGTCGGTTCGAAGCGCGTAGAAAGAAAGAAAGAAAGGAAGGAAGAAGAAAAGAAAGAAAGAAAGGAAGAAAGAAAGAGAGAAAGAAAGAAAGGAAGAAAGAAAAAGTGCAAAGGGGATGCACTGCCCTACATCTTAGTTAGACGCAGTTACGCGATCGTTACCACTGAAGTTTCATCTCGAGGCGATGTTTAGGAACAATATGCTTGTTTTCCTATACGCCGAGGCCATTGGCAAGAATGAACAGAATGCACGGCTGGCGCTGCGAAGAAGTGTTTGTCTAAAATTTCGTCTCATTGATTTTTTTCTTAACGGGCTTTTGCCAACTAAGCGCTCTCGTTGGATTTGGCGATGTTGTATTACAGAAAAAGCGTCGGCAGCTGGAAGGATATACCGGGTGTTCCATGTAACCTGAACCAAACATAAAGATATGCTCATGCCACGTAGCTGGACAGAACCGAGGTAATGCTGTTTGCCGTCGCTTGGAGATGCTCAGATTATTTCTGCATTCCGCTTATTACATATTTAGTGTTAACTAGTTAATCAACTTGTCAAATATTATAATTAAATTAAAAGTCAATGGGAAATTTGTAAAGCAACGTGAAAAACTTCCGATACAGCATTCTGCTGCTCAATACGTGCTACATAAAAGTGTTTTTCCAAGCAGAAGAGAAGACCACGAATAGACCCAGAATGCCTCGAGCGGCCAGTCGCGCGGCAATTTTTCGTGTATTCGTGGGCTTCTTTCACGCCTGAAATAAAAAACAAAAAAAGCACAGACTTTTATGTAGCACGTATTGAACATCAGAAAGCTGTATCGGGAGTTTTAATGTTGCTCTACAGTTTTATCATTGACGCTTTTTCCGATTGCGGCTGGATTTCGGTAGCCGCAGGATACCGCGGACCAGTCCATGGACCTGGAGCATGAGACAGCTGTGAAGCTGCAACGGGACATACAGAACGAATTCCAAGATTAGTGAGTTCTTCACGAACTATTGCCTGCACAAATGGTGCCGTAGGCAAGTTCCCCTCACTGGGGCGGAAAAAAAGGGCTGCAGGTGCAGCCCTTTTTTGCAGCCTGCAGATAGTGCGGCTTCAAGATCTCGCCGCACTATCCGCGTCAGATTATCTCATGCTGATGGTCGCTGCACTCCTAGCCTCTCGTCACAAGGAGATGTCACAGCTGTAATCGGCAGACGTGCGAACGGCGTTGCAATGCGGCTGCTCTTGGCCTGTTCAAAGTGTTGACACTCTTTTATGATGTCCTGTACCGTTTCACAATTTGTGCACACAACCAGGTTGAAAGCATCCTCAGCGATTCCCTTCAGTACATTGCCCAAGCTTGTCTGACTCAGCCATATCGCCGTCGGCCTTACGGCACAGGGCCAGCACGTCCTGGATTTAAGAGATGTATGATTCTGTGGACGTGTGGGCGCGGGTCGCTAGTACTTTCTTAGCAGTGATCTTCCGTCCAGCGGGACGGCCGACAAGTCCCTGAGCTTCTGTTTGCACGTGTCCCAGTCGTTAAGCTCTTCTTCGTGGTTGTCATACCACACCTTCGCCGTGCCTTGTAGGTAGAAGACCAAGTTGGCGAACATAATCCCCAGATCCCATTTGTTGTGGGTACTTGCACGCTCTTAAGTCTTCCACGTAGAGAGGTTCGATGCCGCAGAATGTTCCTATATTTTGCGGCTGAGCCAGCACAACCGTCGGAGTTGTAGGCGTTGATGTGGGCCGCGCCATGTCGGGTCCTGTTTCGTCC
This sequence comes from Dermacentor albipictus, assembly GCF_038994185.2. Classification (NCBI taxonomy): domain Eukaryota; kingdom Metazoa; phylum Arthropoda; class Arachnida; order Ixodida; family Ixodidae; genus Dermacentor; species Dermacentor albipictus. The sequence goes on along the minus strand of NC_091825.1, from coordinate 105,210,562 downwards.
GTCATGTTGTTCAGTGAGAGGTGATGACCACTGCGGAGCTCGTTTGTTGTTTCTCGTGGGTACCCCGCACCTATAACCAATTTGTTACGTTGCAGAAGTCACATATAAAGATGTATTTACACGAGAGACAATGACGCATAAACAAAATGGCTGTCGAGAGTGATTCAACCTTTCCGCGACAAATCGTCTTCTTCTGACTAGCGCCGCTCTTGCTTGTGCTGTATATATATATATATATATATATATATATATATATATATATATATATATATATATATATATATATATATATATATATATATATATATATATATATATATATATATATATATATATATATATATATATGTATATATATATGAGAGTACTTCGGCGAATATATATACACAGCCCTCACCAGCAGCCGTGCCTTAATCGATACAACGTTCTGGTGGGGATCATTATAGACCGCAGGTTCTATGACTGACCGTTGCTGCCGTGTTCCGATGGTGGTGGTGCTCCGGTGGTGGCGGAATGCACAATGGCTCGTAAACTTAGATTCAGGCACATTAGAAAAAACACCGACTGGGAAAAGATAGTCTGTGTGTTGCGCTGGGCAATTAGAATCCCACTCGTCAAGCAACACGCTTCGCATCAGCGCAGCCCAGACAACCCTGCTTGTGGAATGTATGGTTTCAGATGAAGCCATTGGGCATCATCATGTGGCAGTGTGTCCGGTTTCGCAAACGCAAATGCGTGCTCTCCTCGGCCTTCGATGAGCGGGCTAACCTTCGGCTTTGTGGGCGAGGTAATTATACTTGCCTAGAGTGGTCAAGCTGCCGATTTGGTCGCCATCACTCGTAAAAAAATATAAACAAGCGAAAGGAGTGGTCCACGCAGAAATAAGGTTACGCATTGTAATGCCACATGTTCGCAGTTCATCCTCTCGTGCATGCTCTCGTGCATGGTGCATGCTCGCGCATGCACTATGCAGCCGTCCGCTCGACCTGTCTAGAGAAGCGTGATGCACACTGTACTATAGCTCCTCGCATCCACAAGCGTCTACACAGCAGGTCCCTTAAAGGTGCCTTCACCAACGTACACCAATGTACGCCGCAAGAACAGCTGAAACTTTCGAACAAAAGTCCCCACGCTCCTTTCTTTTTAAAGTTTTTACAGATTGTGACCACGCACGCACGCACGCACGCACGCACGCACGCACGCACACGCACGCACGCACGCACGCACGCACCCACCCACTCACCCACCCACACACACGCACACACACACACGCACACGCACGCACGCACACACACACACACACACACACACACACACACACACGTACACGCGCACGCACACACACACACGAACGCACGCATGCAGACTAGCGTTTTTAGACCAACTCGGGCTAATGTCGGCTGCGACAAGGTCCAAGAACTCTGATTTCCGTGAGGGGGCGGTTTAAAGCTTGTCAAGCATGTTGCTGAGAACCTTTCTTTGGGCACTGAAGCGAGCAGAATCGCACAGAAGGTGTACGATAGGGTTCGCGAAGGAACCTACGCTGGCTAATTATTTCTAATGAGTATGTGTACAACGCTTCAAAAGGTGGCACGCCCTACGAGGTATGCATGTCACATAAAAAAATTTTGTGTGCCGTGGCGTACTTTGTTTTTCTTTTTCCACTGTCGCGCATGCGTTTGTAGGACTGCACGCATTCACTGTTGAGTAATGTAATAACTAGTGCCTAAGAAGCTCTCGTTGTCGCAAACTCCTTCTCGTGTGCATTTTTAGCGGCATGTAGTGAGAAAATGTTGTTGGCGAAGTATCGGTCCGCAGAAAAGTTTCGACACTCGTTGCTCACCGAACTGAAGAATACCGTATAGAAGCGATAAAATGTTTGGGCATGCGTGGAACAAGACTTCTGGCGAGTGTGTGCACAACCGCGCAGTCGTTTGACGCCAGGCGTTAGCTGGCGACCTTCCGGCACCCTGCACGAATTTGCATTGCTTTTCCGCCGCGACGCCACCGACGAACGCTGTGCAAATACGTAACATACCCCGGAGCGCCGGGGGCTGCAAGCTTGTTACGGCAAACGAACCGCTGGGCGGCGTTCTGTTAGAACAAAGGCGGGAACATGGTGACACACGCACACCGTCTTTCTGTCTGTCCCCTCCCCGCTCTCTCTCCGTACAAACTGGTATGGGAACGACCGTCGAACCATGCTGGCAAACAACACGAATAAAGCAGGGGCACAAAAGTGGGGGGCAGGGGGGTGCGGAGGGCGCAGGGGGTTGCTGTTTAAAGAAGAGAGAGAGAGTAACACTCCCGGGATAGCGGTAGGAAACGAAAGAACTAGACAAGCCACGAGACGCCCTGCGGGGAATCCTAATGAAATCGAGACCGGCGTGGGCGCACGCGGGCGAGGCAAACTGCGAGTTGATTCTGCGATCGCAACGCCGTTAAAGCGGGGTACAGATGAGGGCTGAACAGAAGTAGATGCAGACGGCAGGGATCAGAGGTGCGCGTGGTCTGTCGTCTGGTGGCCAACATGAACGAGAGTGCCGAGAGGGAACGAGGGAACGCAGATAACGAAGCCGAACGAGGAAGGGGAAGGGTAATGAGGTAGGGAAGAGATGTGTAGGGAGAGGACGGTGGAACGATGCGTCGTCTGCTAGCTACAACCCAAAACATGGACGAATGACAGTTGGAGTGGAGAGAAGGAAGTGGAATAGTGGATGGGGATCCAAAACTTAGCGAAAGCGACAACAAAGCCAGCAGCGGCGGCTGGTGGTAATGCGACAAGCGCCCTCGTGAACTTGTTAACGATTTGTTGCTTTCACCATGTGGGCGGCAGCGTACTAGTAGTATTCTCGACGGGCAAGTTGGCGCTTCGCAGCGGTCGCAGATCCGGCGAGCTAGGACCAGAACGGGCAACACATGCCACAAAGGAAACTGCTTCCACCTCGTTCAAAGTCCAGTCGCAGCGTTAGACAGCCAACCCCGACACGAAGCGGCATCTTTCTTTCTGTACTGTCCGCTCCCTCGGTCCTTTCTTCCACACGGCCCCACTTTCCCGGGCTCGCGACTCGTTCCCCTGGTGCCTCTAGTTAGAGACTCAATCTTAATTATCCCCAACTAATTACTCCTCTTCGGCGGAAGCGACCCTACCGCTCCGTCTCTTTGACTCCCGCCTCTTGTTTCGTTTGGCGCGACGCAACAAATCCGGCTCAGTAGATTGCGACCTACGTTTTTTTTTTTGCCTTCTTTGCGAGCTTTTCCGCCCGTCGCGGTGTTCCTTGTACACAGTTTGCCTTGGCTGCGTTCTTTCGCTTTCTATCATTCTGTCTCGCGACGTCCCACTTCCCTTTGGTCCGCTACGTGTCGTGATTCTAGAGCGGGTTAGGTTGAACCGAATTAAAAAGGAAAAGAAACAAAAAATATCAAGAATTGTGGAGGAGAATTGGGCTTCACCGTTCGGACAAGCTGCGTGATACCCGCCGAGGAAATGACTATCGCCAATTTTCGTACTTTAATGGGAAAAACAGCCAGTTATATCGTCCTTCTCTTTTCTTCTTCTGACACGGGCTCGTTATTTTCCCCAACAGACTTTACTTTTGTTTCGTTTTGTGTAGCGTTGTGCTTCTGTATCGCCTTTTAGTCTTCTAACACTATATGCCACGTCCCCTTAGCGCGTTCATCCCATTCGCGTGAGATTGGAGTATCTGCCTTGGATTCACTGCTGCAGCCTAGATTTGTTTGCTCATTCGTTAGCCACGTGTCGCTTTCTCTATCTCCCTTTTCAGTCACTTTTACCACCTCCTCCCCCTATCGCTCTTTGAACGGCATGCCCCAGCTACGTTATCTTTTACTCGTGGTACTAGAAACCATTTCTTTATGCCACTTTCATTCGCAAACGCGATCGTCTTTTCCCTGTCTTTTTTATATTATAGCGAAGCTGTAAACCTTTAGTTGGTCGGGATTTTTCGTGGGCTCTTGCTGACCGAAAAACAGTACCGCTACTAAGCAGCCGCAGTCACTCAGACAGACCTCAAACGGCAGGTAGAAAAGGGCTTTGTTTTTGAGTTTCCGCGTAGCAGAATGGTGTTTCTCTCGTATATTCGAATTACAATTCGAAGCTACCGTGTCTGCAGCTGGTGCGTGAGTCATAATTTACGAATTTTCTGACGCAATTTACTTTGGAAGATTCGATTAGTTCAATAAGGCGTTTGGCGAAGGGCCTAGAAGAATGAGGATGTATGCGGCGCTTCCGCACACGTCCATGCGGGCGTGACGTATACGTTTGCACACAGTGTATCTGACCTGGATGCGTGGATGCTCTGCCCTTCGCATCTGTCGCACAGCGTGGGCTGCGACCGTAATAGACATTGTGACAAACGCTGATGATAACGATGATTATTTAATGGCATCCACATTGAAATGGGGCTGTGAGAAATAGTCACCTAGTGTGCTTGATTTAATCAGGTAGCTTACATGTTTAGCTAGCATTTTTGCGCACATCTCTTTACTCTTTTTCTTCCCCTTCAAAATCTACCTTGTGCCACTAGCTATGACTGTGAGAGATCCGGTCGTACCAATCCCTTCCTAGCTTTCCTTCCACCAATGCTTGCTTATCTCGAATGTTGACCGGTTGACGCCTCCGTCCGCTTCAAACCCAAGGGCTTCAGAAAGGTGTACGTTACCTACGGTTCTCACTGGGTAAATCCCTTCGCATTCTACTGGGAGGTGCTGAGTGGTCTCCGGATCCCTGCTGTAGCATACACATGTCTCATCTAGTTCCGAATATTTGTTTCAGTTTGTTCTTAGGCGACCGGCTCGGGCCTCAAATAGCGAGGCACTGCTAAAACACCGTCCAAGAACAGTACTGCCACCTAGTGGCCTAGGCCGCTCCGACAGCCCTCAAACTCCAGCTGGAAAAGGGTTTTGCCTTTGTGTTTCCGCGTAACAGAATTACATTTTCTCGTATATTCGAATTACAGTCCGACGCTATCATTTCTGTAGCTTGTGTGTAAGTCGTACTTTAAAAAATTTCGAACGCAATTTTCTGGAAAAACTTAATTAGTTCGATAAGGCACTTGTGCTTGGTGGATGGCCTAGGAGAATGAGCATTTATGCTGCAGTTCCGCTCGCTTGCTCAAGCGCGTGCCGTACTACGTCACTTGTGGCGGTAGTGCTTGTTTAACGTCGTCTAACGTAAGCTAATATGGTGGTACTTCTGTAACGTTGGTTGTGCTTATCCAACGTCGGCAACAGCTTCGCTGTACATCCATTTTCACAGAAAAGAAGGGAGGCGGAATGTTCTTTTTTTTAACCTTAGTTGCTCATTCCGGCTACGCTCACAGATACATAATTGGTCTATCGCGTCACCGGGTGTTAATTTCACTTTGTCTCGGAAAGAAGACCAGCTGTTGTGGCTTTCCGTATTTGTCGTTTTACTTTAACGTCAAATCGTTTGTTTCCGTATTCGCTTCGTCTATTCTTATTTTTTTTCTTTTAGTGCCGTCCTTGCGTATATGCACGCAACTTGCTGGTTATCGCGTCTTGTTTCGCGAGTGCGCGCGTCTTTGGTTGTTGTCGGCGGCGTCCGGTTGTCGGTAGTTTATTCCCTCATTTGTTCCCGAGTCACTGGCGAGCTCGCTTGTCTCGGTCTCCCCGGCTAGATTTGCTTTGGCGTTGAGAAACGAGCGGCGATGTCTGCGAACGCGGCGGGCGCGCAGTCCGCTGGGGAAATAATACGACTGCTCCTCTCTCCCTCTCATTCTCCCCCACTTTTTCCCGCTTACCAGATCCCGCGTCTTCCCTTCCATTCCCATCTTCCGCAATCTCCCTGCATTTTTTTTTCTATTATTTTCTCCTTCGTCGCCATCTTCCCCAACCTCACTGCTTTATTCTTTTCCTCTTCGTCGTCCTAAATGGTTACAAAGTCTTGCCACAACCAACAATCTCTCAGAAGCCAATATCAGGGCTCCGCTCACCGAAGGCCTCTCCGACACATTTGTTTTCTACCGTTCTTTATGTACATTGTTTTTCGTTTCGCACTAAATCGTTCCGCCTCCAGGCTTGTTGGCAAATGGTTTTGGCTTGTTCTCGTGGCTCAGGTGAAAGATTGCGCCGTCTGCGAGCGAGCAGGCCACACGGCTTCGCTTGGCTGCATAAACGTTGTACAATCTTCTCCGTCATGGGGCCCTTTCCGACGGTTTTGAGTTTTCTCTCTCTTTCTTTCCTTTCTGTTCTTTTTTTTTTCTGTCCGTGACGACCGCACTGCACCTATCTAGTTTTTCAACATGGCGGCACTGTCTCCCCATATACACGGACTGTCAGTCTCATTTGCGTAGCACGACTATAATAAACATATCACTGGTGACAAAAAAAGAAAAAGAAGAATGAAAAGAAAGTTTCTGAACACGTAAGCAATATGGATGTCGCGAGGCATTCGCGGCATCGTGTAATATTCGAGATTCAGAACGCGCGTTGTCGGGGGTTCCCCTTGCAAAAAAAAAAGAGAGAAATAAATGAAGAAAGAAACAGAAGAAAAAAGACAAACGAGAAGCGGGAAGGAATGAAATCCGCGGGAGAAACACTTCATTTTCTTGCGACTTGTAGCTTTTCTTCAGACCGCGGCTTCGCGGCGCCGTTTCTTCTTTTAGCTTAAGGAAGGCAAAATGAATGCGCCTCGCGCCGAAATCTGCATGATCGGGTCATTGGATAGATTGTTTTCGGGCGGACTGGAAATCGTATGCAAACGAGCCGCCCGCGCCGCATGCAGGGCTTCGCGAGAGGACGGACAGCCGCGGATCTTGCGGAAAGCGAGAAGAATTGCGCGGCAGCAGCGTCGGGTGGGTGGAATGCCTCTTGGAAAGAAAGCTATATGCGAAGCGACATTCGGCATCAGGATTGCTGGAATTCCCGGGGCGTGAACTAAAAGAAGAAGCGGAAGACGAGGAAGAAAAGAAAAAAAAAACAGGTACCTTTATCAGAGAGGACGCCACGTTGAACGCACGAGGCCCGTGCGACAATAAAGTAAGTAAGCGAAACAAGGAGAGTCCGGGAGAAACGCGAGCGTCCGTTACGAAATCCTTCTCTCTACGTCAGCGCTCCGCGGATGTCGCAAGAGGGAGCGCTGTTCCATCAGCCGGTCTCGCGGGGGAGCGCTAAGCCCACCGCGGCGAAGCGGCGAGTAAGAGCGGCACCGGGGCAGAAGCTTTACTTACAGCCGAGTCCCTCTTATAGCTTTGGAAATTATCGCGCGATGTCGAACACTGGTCTTCTTTTTTGCCTCTGATGACGCGCTTCATCGCGTTTCCTTGTCGCGCCAGATACCGACGAGATAAATAATCGTCGTCGTTGCGACTGCGCCAAAGCTGACTCGGATGTCGGGAGATATTCTGGTCGTTGATCCCTCTCTCAGTTTTTTTGCCCGCGCGTGGCCTGTGGAAGACGTTGAGTAACGACGTTTTGCCAGAGAGAGGAATTGTTTTCGGGTTGTCGGGCGGAACAGAAGAGAGTCAGAATAAGATAGCACCCGGGGTTGGGTAATGTAAGGATTCTACTCCAATTCTTTCCATTTTTTTTTTCGCTTCGTCAGTATAACTCCGAGCGGTGTAGCTCCGCTAGCATTACCACCACGGCTGGCTGGACGTTAGCAGTGAATGACGGGAGAGGAACAGAATTAAGCAAAACGGTGGTTACATAGCGCTGGCTCAGGCCTATTCCAATATAGGAAGATGAGTTCCGTGACTATTTACAATCAATCAATCAATCAATCAATCAATCAATCAATCAATCAATCAATCAATCAATCAATCAATCAATCAATCAATCAATCAATCAATCAATCAATCAATCAATCAATCAATCAATCAATAAAATGAATGAATGAATGAATGAATAAATGAATGAATGAATGAATGAATGAATGAATGAATGAATGAATGAATGAATTGCGAGCCCGTCTAGACCTTAGTGGAACAGTCTTTTTCGGCGAGCGCTCTGCTGAGACGTTGGTTTACCCCAACTATATCTACTTGACATTTAAAACCTTCATAATAACGGCCCTTATTCTTCCGCATAGTATAAACTCTGATAAAAACTGCATTGGCGTCGATGTTCGTATCTTAACGGAGGAAGAGGACGCTGCTAGTTACGGGTGTATCTAGCCTTGCAAAGGCACGCTTGCTTCTGCTCCACCAGAGCGTATCCTATTGAAGCGGAGGCGGCCCGCCATATAAATCAAGGTGATTATGAAGAGCGGATTCACAACTCCACGATTCCACCAAGTTCACTCCACGCCCAACGAGAATATCTACTACATCAAGGGGTTGGTAGCGTTCAGCATCACTTGCTAAACGTCAGAACACACTGGACAGATCAGTATACTTAAGAAACCCCAGAAGGAGTAAAAAATACCTCGCTCTCGATCATACAGCGTCTCCACGGATAAGATTGAGTCCTCCATTGTAGCGCATGGAGCTACCTTGTGTTGCAGTTTGCGAAGGAGCGTCTTGCATAATTCCACGAGTCTTAGGCATTATACCATGTGATGTTTCATATCACCATATGCGTGGCAGAACTACGTTGGCGAGGGCGGCAGTCCTATTTTCTGTCTCCCCGCTGGCGTTCACGATGACTCTGTGCACAATGTAGTAGGAAAGTTTCCGATCATCTAAGTCCCTTAGTCACGCAGGGCTGGTACAGTGGGAACAACGAGAAGTGAATATCATTCACTCGATTTACTGAGACTTCCTTCGATCACCGTTGGGTGTTCTGAAATATACTCTGACCGTCGGTCTGTACGTTAGAGTTTAGTGCAGAAGACTGTCTGTAGCTTCATTTACGCAGTGGAAGCCAGTGACGAAAGCCCAGGTGAAATCCTAAATTGCATAGCTGCTTGAGGCTGCGTAAAAACCCCCGCAGGCAAATATCCTGTGGAAGTCCTCGCTGCAGTAGCAGGAGCGCTGGCTTGCAGTCCGATGCTATCACTACCAGTTTTACTACTGGGCAAGATTTAAGTTTCCTCGAGGAACGCTTCAGTTGCAATACTTTCGTTTACCGCTCGCAGAAACAACGCGCCCAAGTCTGGCAGCCCATGATCCTCACGAGGTGAATATCACGAAATCGGAAGTTCTACCCTTTCCATCTACGCCAACATAGTCATCAGTGAATACTTGCAGGTGGTGTACATTCAATTTATCTTACGACTCGAGCTCCAATGACTTGGCGTGTGCTACAGGTGCGCTGCGCTTGGAGGTTATGTCAGTAATAATTTTATGGCATTCCGTGGACTCGGATGACCAGGGCGGCTCCAGTCGCTTTTTTCTTTGTGACAAATTAGGCCCCAGGGCTCTGAGAGTATTGAAAGTTACGAAATTGCAACACTCGGCTTTTCTTCACAAGCTGTCGGAGCAGAGGCGTCCCCTTGCATGACTCGCTTAAACGGCAGTGCTGCATCGGAAGCATTTTGAGAAGCGAGAAGACGCACAGAGGCCAATCGGTTTCATAACGGACCCTTTCACTCGCTGTTGCCTCTGGTACTGCAAGACCAAAGAGAACCATCTGGGGCTCTTTAACGTAAACCTAAATTGAGCTTTTTTTTTTAATTGCCGTCCCATCGAAGTGAGGCCGCCGCGGCGCTACGCCATAAGCTAACTAAGCGGTTCCGGTTAGGTAAGCTAGAGAAACGCTTTTCCGGATTATCTTTTCTCCCTTCATGTTCGTCAAAACATCTGTCTCTTGTGCTACTTACCGCTGAAGATGTACCGTGCAGCAACTCTAACAGAACAGGAAGCACAGATTTTGCTGGTCCAACGCCCACGCAATATTGGTCAGCAATGATCCATTACTAGGCACCGCTGTACCAACGTTGGCCCAGCTTAAAGTGTTGGCCCAGCTTACCGCGGGTGCAGTTGCAACATTCGTGTTCGGAACGACGATCAGGGAATTCCCTCCCCATCCTTAAGCCAACACTCCCTCCTGTCCCTGCCTTTCTCAACGCTGCACGAAACTTGCGAGAATGCAGCGCTTAGTGTGCAACAGTGGGAGCTCGAAGCGCGGCGCGCGCGCCTATGCCGCATAGGCCGCTTTTTTCTTTTTTTTTTTGCGCTGTCAGAGCAGGCCGTCGCCTCCGCCTTTGTCAGTCTCTGTTGCCATGGCTGTCACATTCGGCGCGTCGTTCGTACAGTTCGGGCGCAACCGGAGAGAAGAGTCGGCAATTCCTGTTCGCTTCTTGTCGATTTGCGATGCGAGCGCCGCTCTCCTAAAAGATGAGATTTTCTTGCCCGCTCGTCGCTGCCGTGCCCTCGCCGAGTTGCGCTTTTCTTTTTCTCTAACCCTTGCATAGCTCTGCGTTCGCTCCAATCTTCTCGCACTTGGCCCGTTGTGTGCGGTGCGAGTTCTGCTGTACTGCCGAGTGTTATTTTTTTCTCGCTCGATTTCTTGAATTGTGTGTTCAGTGTCTCATGGCTTGTCGTCGAAAGAGAGGAAGACGACCCCCTATTGCGAGCTGCCTTATTTATATATTGTGCGTCGCTTCCACCAGGGCCGAGTGACATATATAGACATGTTTTGATGCCACATCTTCTGATTACGTGCCTTCTTACTGTTCGCTTGAATTAGGTTATTGTCGACCACTGTTGAACGGTGAGGTGACTGCCAAATGTTTGGAAAGGTGAATGATGAAGTATAACGCTTGTTTAGGGAGAAGTGATGTCTTCCATTAACATTTTGTCTTACATTAGGGCTTCTGACAAGATGTGAAAGTTAAGGCTGGCCCGACCCTGTGTCGCGAGAATTCAAGAGCCCAGTTGCAAGCGGTTCGTCTCCTCGGATGTCACGCTATTAAAGGGACGTCAAAGGGAAATATTAAGTGCCTTGAGCGGCCAGTCGCGCGGCAATCTTTCATGTATTCGCGAGCTTCTTTCACGCTCGGGAAAACACCTTTATGCAGCACGTATTGAGCGCAACAGAAAGGTGTATCGGGAGTTTTTGATGTTGCTATACAATTTTCTCGTTGACACTTTTCATCTAATTATGATATTTCAGAAGTTGATCAATTAATTAAGATAAATTCTGTAATTTGGTGGAATATGCTGAGTATCTCCAAGCGACGGCTAACAGCATTACCTTGGTTCCGTCCAGCTACGTGGTATTTGCATATCTTTAATGTTTGATTCAAGTTACGTGGGACACGCTATATTGCTGTGAAGGAGTCGGAGGCACTGGCTGGCAGGGCGTTTTGAATTGAATATATATAAACATCTATTATATCGCAGAAAAAGAATGTACGCATGTCAGTCTGTGGTAAGTGAAGATTGGCAGCTTTTAACAATCCCAAAGCTATGCCTGGGCTGCAATTTGGAGCACATGGAATTGTTTGACGTCTCCTAATTACAAGCATTTGGACGCGTTCGCGCTGAGCTTATCATGAATTGCATCTGATGCTGAGGGACTCATACCGCGACCTGCAGCAGCCGCTGGGACTTTGTGGGAAAATGAAGGCTCATGTACTCAAATCTATATGTGATTAACCTAAGTGGTCAAAGCTCATCAGAAGGCTTGCACAACGTTATCTTTTATTACCCTTGTGCTGCATTGAACTTCAAAATTATTCAGGCAATAAATCATTTTTTATGCGAAGCATATTACGAGGGCTCAACCCAGCTCCTCAGGCGCGGCGGTGACCATGAAATCACGTGACACCGTGACGTCACGACAGAGGAGAAGTGGCTTTGGCTCAACTCTTGCAAGACGGGCTGGGTGGGAATCGAACCAGGGTCTCCGGAGTGTGGGACGGAGACGCTACCACTGAGCCACGAGTACAACGCTTCAAAGCGGTACAAAAGCGCCTCTAGTGAATGCGGTGTTGCCTTAGAAACGCGCTGTTTCTAAGGCGTGCGTCTCTTGCTCAGGCGCACATTTCGTTGCCGCGCCGAACGCTGCTTTGCTCGACGCTCACCGCGTCCAATGCGGGGCGCGTAGTCGCTGCCCTGTAGCCCATTGTCTTACACCCCTTGGCGGGTCGACGGGAACGCTGTCGCGTTCCACTCTTGAAGGCGAAGAAGTAATGCATGAGTTGTTTCTTCGTCTAGCCGAACCAAATATAGCCAAGCAACAGCAGTTCACCAGGCTAAACAGTGGTTCAACAACTAAAATAAAGGCTAGTATGCTTCGCATCCTGGGCTTAACCTTACCTAAGCCACAGCCATTTTTTCGTGTGCTTATAGCTCCTTCTGCGTTGGATTTTTGCTGTAGCTATAATAGTAAAGGGTTCCCTTGCAGTCTTTCACTTTGGAACCCTTGTCTGTATACTATCTGCATCTAGAAAACTCTACCTTGAGCTAACTCCCTGAAAATCAATCAATCAATCAATCAATCAATCAATCAATCAATCAATCAATCAATCAATCAATCAATCAATCAATCAATCAATCAATCAATCAATCAATCAATCAATCAATCAATCAATCAATCAATCAATCAATCAATCTAACCAGTCACATTCGCATCTTTATCACATTATTAGAGAGCCAATGATGGAAATTCGATACTGGAACGCCGGTCTCGACACAAGATCGACGTGGGCTTAAGCTGTCCTCAGTCACATGCATCTCTATAATTTTCCACGGTGATCCAGCTGTATTTCTATTTTTCCTAAGCAGGGAAGGGGGGGAGGAAGGAGAATCGAAGCCGCGCATCTTTCAAGCGTTTTAAAATACCAAAATTTATAACCATAAACTTGGCTAGAAAGCTTGCAGTTTCGGTCGGAAATTCTGCAGCGTAGCTTGGTGCAGTAAGATACCACTGCAAAAGTGCAAACTGCGCACACACGCACCGACGCACACTCGCACAGGCTCACGGCCCTTTCACATTTTAAAGATAACACAAGTGGCGCGCCTGTTTTCTTATCTCATCCGCAGACTTCCAGAACGCCTGAGGGGAAACGTACGGAGGGGCCAAAAATTATATAAGGGATAGTTCAGTAACGTTGTACTTATACAAAAGGAGAAGAGAGAAAAAAAAACCCACTAGGGATGAAACCTACGTCTTCCACGCTTCCCTTCTCCTTGTTCGAGCTCCTTCACGGGTTATAAATTCTCCACTCGAGCGTGGCGAAGAGCTCGGCGCTGTTTCCACAGGCCGATTCCTATAGGCTCTCGCCTCATTAACAGGCCCCTCCGGACCCATTGTCTCAACGCCCTGGAAATTGCCATTGTTCGTCGAAGCGGCGGGGTCGGCAACAGCTGCTGTGCTTCAGGCGACGCAAGGCATCGTCACGGAGCGAGTCACTTGTCCACGTTCCCCAAGACGAACAAAGCCTTCAGCTTGGCTTTTACACTGCGCGCCTTTTCCCCAGGATCGGCTCGGATTCGGGCATAAATTAATGATTCATACTCCTCGCTTCCGCACTATGCCGTTCGACGACACAACTTTTCTCTCCATCTTATCAGGCTCGCGCTTGTACGACGATGATAGGAGATATTATTTTCTTGCTCTTTCTCTCTCTCTGTCCTTTTTGACTGCTGCTGGAAGCCGTTTCTCTTGGCTTTGATATCCTCGCGAGCCCGCTTCGATGCGTGACAAAGAAGGGGGCAGACGTTCTTCGCGTATCAACGAACGGATCCGACGGCACCCCTTTTAGGCTAATATATGGAAATTTAAAGTACGCGCGCGGGCGTTTGGCGGAGCATCCCGCGCTGTTCTTGTCGCGTTTTGCTCGGTGAGTTTGTTTTGCTTTGGCGAGGTAAGAGGGGATAGAGTGAGAACGATGTGTGTGTATGGTCTGCTCCGGTTGAGGCTGTTGCTGTTGCAGCGTTAGTCCCTCTTTTAGTTTTAGCTCGCTTTTTTTTCTCGTTCCTGATGCGATCAGCATATACCATGTGTACTGTCACGTCGTGTAGTGACGGGGAAGAATCAGAAACTACCAAAGTGCGTGAGTTTGAAAATTTAACACTTTATTGGACGAACTTGTGCCGAGAAAAACAAGCGATACTCAGAGCACACACAAAAAAGTCACAGGCCTGCATTGTCACAGCGTAAGCTGGAGGAGCGGCTCCATAGGGGCTCCATTTACGGCACGTACCCCGCACTACAGGGTCTTCGCGGCGAAGTATCTTCGCGTCATTTTCACGAGAACGATCTGACCTGTCTGCCCGGCGTCGACGGCAAGCTGCGGCTTGTGCTGCTCTCTGCACAGTGGTCTGCTGAGCCCGATGTTGCCTGATCGCTGCCAAGCGTGTAGCTCTACCAATCGCTTCTTTAGGCTCGCCCCTTGCGAGGAGGCGCCATAGCGTGTACCGAAGAGTAAACACAGGCTCCCAGACTACCTGGTGCAGATGATGATGATGATGATGATGATGATGATGATTTCCTTGATGAGTTTGGCGCTTACCCACTCTCGGGGATTGGCCAAGGGTCGGGCAGACTTTGCTTATGTGTTCAGAAAATGGAGGTAAAAATCTATAATTTTGTTACATGAATTTAGGCGAGGAAAAATCGAAAGGGTTCAGTAGACTGTCATGCTATGAAGAGGAAAAAAAAATAATTATCTATAATATATAAATGAGGCAATAGAGGAGGAATGAAAAGAATAATACGGTCATCAATGATATCGGTTTGATTCAATAATAATTTTTTCTAAGGCGAAGCACACATTCCTGTGTGATTGCCCAAGCACAGACGCTCCGAAAGACAGTAGTACCGGAGTGTTCAATGGCAGGCCAAGCTGTCGCACTGTAATTTCTAATGTCATTTCCCTCATGGAGGAGAAACGCCCGCATTCCAGTAAGTAGTGTTCAATCGTCTCAGGTGTCAGATGTCAGATGTCACACCCCTTGACCCGTGGCATGGTACGTTGCTGTTGATGATGGTGATGATAATGATGACATCCAGTTCGAACCGGGATGGTGACAAATAGTAGCCTAGCCTGCTACATCCAGGGTCAGCTACGTACAGCATGCGACCGCTATATGCAACCGTTACATGTCGGGACACCTTGCGGAATATAACGGAACTGGAATGCGATGTTTGTACGTATCGACGCTACGCATCGCGCATGTCAAATGGAACATTACGATGGTAATGATGATGATCTCATGGCATCTCCTTTGAAACAGGACGGTGAGACAGCCACCTAGTCTGCTTCAATTAATCAGATATGCCATACATGTTTTTAATTTCATCAATATTTATACATATCCGCAATCTTCTTTTCCTTCCTCAAGACTTCTATATCTGCCTTGCACCATTACCCATACAGCTGGTGTTAGGCTGCTGAGCACAGGTCGCGGGATCGAATCCCGGCGACGGCGGCCGCATTTCGATGGGGGCGAAATGCGAAAACACCTGTTTACTTAGATTTAGGTGCACATTAAAGAATCCGAGGTAGTCAAAGTCTCCGCTACGGCGTGCCTCATAATCAGAAAGTGGTTTTGGCACGTAAATGTTTTTTATACAGCTGCTGCTTGGCGTGCCACCTGGTGTAATAATATGGAGCTGCAATGCAAAGGGCACACGTATAGACGCTACGCGACGTGAATCTCACACTGTGTGTAGCGAGACACCATGCTGCCGCTGCTGCTGCTGCTGATGATGATGAGTTATTGTCATCCCCTTTGAAACGCGGCGGTGACATAGTTACCTAGCCAGCCTGATTTAATCAGGTACATGATGTACATTTTTTCTAGCATTCTTGCATACATCTCCTTAAATTTCTTTTTCTTCCCCGAACCTTCTTTAACTGCCTTGTACCGCTACATGTGCGTCTGCTGCATGGCGTTGTACCTGGTGTAATAGTATGCAAGTGCAATGCAAAGCGTGCACGTATCTACGCTACGCAACGCGCTTGTTACGTCGCCGTGTCTCCTCGCGCGCTAGGACGCGTTTATAGGGAATTTTCCCGCTGCATGCTAGCAAGAGCTGGCGTGGCTCAGCGGTGGAGTGGCTGAATCCCACGCCGCGGGCCCAGGTTCGATCGAGACGGAAACTGCAGTGGGCCTTTTTTCTCATTCCCGGTGATAGCTGCTACGGACACCGGACATCAGACACCGGTGGCGGCGGCGAACACTATCGCCACCCGAAACGGCTGTTGGAATGAACCCATAACAGCTTACGCTGTAAAAAAGAAAAGGGAAAAGAAGCGGTGTAGGCTACGTTCTAGAACATGCAATAGCATTCGCGTAGCGTGAATAATCTGTTTAGAGAGGACTCTTTCGCTGCGGAATCGGTGACAGCATTTAGTATTTTTCTGATGCAGTACGCACGGCTTTGCGTCGACTGACAAATCTGTAACAGTGACAATTGATTGAAAAATGGTTTCGGTAGAAAAAAAAAGCAAAGCAAATATTCAACTGCACTAACAGATGCAGGAGCCATAATCGACAAGGAATGTGAAGCGAGCAGGTTCAAAAAATTGCATGTTTTGGTCCATCAGCCCGCACGCAACAAGATAAACATATTCGGTAGGGTCATTTAGAAGGTAATAACCAGGAGACTACTTGATTTCCGTTGACCCAATAAGGTTTACAAAACAAAAATGAAAGTGCCCGACTAACATGTTTAATTTCACGTCGTGTTACAGGCGATCGACAAATCTGAAGAGCATGACCAACCAGCGTAAGGTGTCCCAGAATCAACACTCCTGGCAAGCATCCCCGCAAGCTAAGCGCTAGTTGAGCGCAATTAGCGCCATGGAGCAGTGACTGCGGCGTTTTGCCGCTGAGTATACGAATCCCCTGAACCACATTTTCATGCGGAGGACAGGTAGAGTGTAAAAAGCACGCCAATATTATTTAGGCGTAAACACGAGGAATCACCATGTTGCGAAAGCTAATCCGGCGCACTCATTACGATGTCAGTCACAGTCCACGAGGTTCGGGACGTTGAATGTTGCCCGCTGTCCTAAGTTGACGAAAGTGCCTCGAGCGGCCAGTCGCGCGGCAATTTTGCGTGTATTCTCGGGCTTCTTTCACACTCGAAAAAAAAAAGGCTTTTGTGTAGCGCGTATTGAGCAACACAGAGCTGTATTGAGAGCTTTTCATGTTGCTCTGCAATTTTCTCATTGACACTTTGCATCTAAATATAATATTTTAGACATTTATTAATTAATACTAATTTTCTATTTGGGCGGAATACGAGAAAATACTCTGAGCATCTCCAAGCGACGGCAAACGTTATGCGTGGCTCCGTCCAGGTATACGTTGCGTTTGCATATTTAAATATTGGTGCGTGATAGTTTAGGACACCCTGTGCACGGTTAAAAGTGCGAATGTAAACGCGTATGGTTCGGCTGATATGAAGCGCAGATAAAAAGAAAACAAGAAAAAAAAAGAAAGCCCCAGGTGACGTCGCGTGGATTCGCTGCCGAACGCTTAGCCGCGCCTGCCTTGGGGGTATGTGTTGGCGCGGTAAAGCAAGAAGATGAGCGACTGCTTAGCGGCGAGCACAGAAGATTGACAGTTATTTGACATAAGCTTCTCGTCCGCCTGTCAAGCTCTCGGAAGTGCGGCACGACGAGGACGCGCGCCGGACCAAATTTGCGAAGAACGAGTGGAGAGTTCTTCCTCTCTCTCTCTCTGTCTTTCTATTTATTTACTTGTGTATTTACGCATTTTTTTTAAATTTCGCGTAGATTGGAAGGACTGGATTTATTGCGAACGTGCCCCCATAAGAGGCCGATCTTTTCTTTTTTTTTGGTACCAGCCACTTCATTTCTCACTCTTTGTACTCAACTGTCGCGCGGAGCGGTCGATTCTCGTGACAAGGACAGCGCGGTGTTGTACAGACCAATGAATAAATGAAGGGGCAAAGAATTAAAAGAAAAGAAAAATGGAATGAAGCGGCGCTAAATTCAACCGTTCCAGTTTAGATACATAAAACGTACGGCCGCTTGCGAAGGCAAGAGAGTTATAGAAGAACTGGCGTTCGCGCGTGTACTTGCGCGCCAGTTTTTACAGCGTAAGCTGTTATGGGCTCTTTCCAACAGCCGTTTCGATTGGCGATGGTGTCCGCAGCAGCTATCGCCGCGAATTATATAAAAGGATGCCCACTTCCCGCCGGGGTTGGGGAACCCGGGCCCGCTGCGCGGCAGTCAGTTACTCTACCACTGAGCCATGCCAGCTTTTTAAAATTTTGCTTTCAAACACAACCTTTCACGAGAGAAGGCATTCCTTTCGATGTAATCATGTAATCATGTGTAATCATGTAATCATGTAATCATGTAATCATGTAATCATGTAATCATGGAATCGATGTAATCATCGTTTCCACAGCTTGTGGAAAACGAGGATGCAAGACCGGCACGCTGATATCAATACACGTCGTGTGCGCGAAAACGTTTATTGAGTGTGGCGCTCATCAGAGACGCTTGTAGGTCTCTTTCAGACCGACAAGGCTGGATTACCTTAGTGAATGAGTTGCTGAACTCTGAAGAATCTTTGGAGCCTTTCGTGACAGCCGAAGTGTGCTTGTTGCATGCTTCATCGATCACTGAGCCACGCCAGCGCATGCCACCATGCCGCGGAAGAAAGCCCTATAAACGACTCCTAGCACGCGAGAAGGCACACAATGTCCCCTGCACGCCTCATATAGCGTCGAAATGTGCACATTTTGCATTGAAGTTACATATTATTACACGAGGTAGAATACCATATAGCAGGTGCACAGGTTGCGGTACAAAACAGTTAAAGTTTGAGGAAACGAAAGAAGTTTAAGGATATGTATACAAGAATGCTAGAAAAAAACATACATTGTGTACCTGATTAAATCAAGCTGGCAAAATGACTATGCCACCAACGCGTTTCAAAGGGGATGCCTATAAATACTTATCATCAATATCATGGTATCGTGCCACTTGCCCTGCGATGTGAGATGCGCACCGTGTAGCGTCCATATGTGCGCCCTTTGCATTGCAGTTGCATATTATTACACCAGGTGGCACTTCATGTAGCAGTCGCATTGGTAGCGGTGGAAGGTAGACAGGGAAGTGATGAGGAAGAAAAAGAAGATTGTGGTGATGTATAAACGATTATGTAATGTAAAAGATGTATGGACATACGTGATTAATTCAAGCAGGCTAGGTGACTGTTTTTCCCCGTCCCGTTTCAAAGGGAATGCCATTAAATCATCATCCTCATCATCATCATTGGCATAGTGTGCCATTTGACACGAGATATGGCATGCGCACCACGTAGCGTCGATACGTACAAACTTCGCATTGCAGTTCCGTTATCTTCCACCAGGTGCCCCCGACGTGTAACAGTTGCATATAGCGCTTGCATGCTGCGCGTAGCTGGACCTGGTTGACTCAAGCAGGCTAGATGGCTATTTGTCACCATCCCATATCGAAGGGGATGCCAATAAACCATCATTATCATCGTCGTAAACAGCAACGTACCGTGCCACGGGTCAAGGGATGTGATGCGTACGCCACGTAGTCTGGATACCTGTGTTTACTCTTCGCTTCACGTTATGGCGCCTCCTCGCAAAGTACGAACCTCTGCTAGTGGAGCGAATCGCAGTGCTATGCGCGAGGCTGCAACGAAGCAACATCGGACTCAGCAGACCGCTGTGCAGGGAGCAGGACAAGCGGCAGCGTGAGATGCAGCTTGCCGTCGACGCCGGGCGGACCGTTCAGATGATTCTCGCGAAAACGACGCGAACAGACTTCGCCGCGAATACCCTGTAGTGCGTGGGGCTGAAAATGGAGCTAGCATACGCGTTGATGATGACAGCAAAGGTATGGCCGGCGAAGCGCGAGGTGAACGTATACCGGCACACGTTTAGGAAATGTATATAGGAAATTACAGCCAACATGTGACTGATGGGCAGTGCATTGATTTGGCCAAACATGGTCCTTCTGGCTCTAACCAACTTCGTGACTTTATAAACTGCAGTCATTTACAGCAAGATAGTGCGTTACAAGTACAAAAATTCGCAATGATTACGCATATCGGCTCATACTCGTTGTCTTGCTATGTTTACAGAACTACGACTGCTTGGAAATTGAGAAGGATCAAGCGTAATAAACTGCGTCGCAAGAAGCTTTGAAGCCACCAATAGGAAAATTAGGCAGGTCTACATGCAAATCACATCATTCAGCTCGCAGAGCCAGTTTCAGGTGGCAATTTTACGAGGAAAGTTTACGCCAGGCGAGACGTCGCTCTTTATTTTGGCGTTCTTTCTACGCGAAGTTATTCGTGTTTTTCTTGCAAGCAATATTTTTTTCACCGTTTTCCTCCCGCCTCTGTTTTCGTTGCCGGCTTCTGTTTACGCTCGCGCGTCCCACGCCTGCTTTGTCGCGTGATTCACAACTTTGCCGCCGCCGCCTCCCATGGCTGCGTGCAATCTCCGCGGGCGCCGAGCATCCGTCTCAATCAAGGCTTTTCCTTTCAATTCGACGCGACCCGGGCATCAAAACCTATTCACCGTGTCGAGTGGCGCGGCCACGGCCGTCCGTTTCGACTTCCGTTTATGCACCCGCCGTCAAAGGGTTCCATTCGGACGGGCGGGCCGCTCTCTGGCCTTGGAACCACGAGCGGCGCCCGCAACGTGTACTGTGGTGGCGCCATTGATGGCCGAGCCACTTTCTTTTGATGTGTATAATATGCACTATACGCGCGACTCGCGACCTTTTTGCCAAATGTTTAACAGCAGAGGGGGTGAGGGTGGGAGGGGAAGGGTGAAAAACAACACAAAAGAAAGAAGGCGTCTTTTTTGATGCTATACCAACGGAAGCGTCACGATGCCCCCCCCCTCCCCCCCCCTCTCCCGCATCCCTCTGCCACGTATCTTGATCTTCTTTTTTAAGCTTCTTACTGCCCCTGAACATTCGCAGCCCCCTGTTCCATTTGTGTCCGCCTAATTACTTTTCCCATTGCGCAAGCTGGGGTCAAAAAGTAGCGCGCATTTCGGCCCGCTGAATGCGACAGCCAAAGGAGCCGCCGTGGCGTAGTTGGAGGAAGAGCTTGGCGGTAGCCCTTACGTAACCGCCAAAGCGCCGTTTCGTTCTTGCTTTTTTGTTTTACATTTATTTCCTTATTTTTCTTTCTTGCTCTTTATTTGATCTAGAATTGTATAACACAAAGCATCGGAGCAAGTTCGTATGATAAATTTTAAATTCGACTTCAAGTTCATTTGACTTCGTTGCGCTAGAAGTACTAACCGTGCTGCTCTAAATCCATGTACACGGTGCAGGATGTGCGTGTAGCCAAGGAATTTCGAAGTAGCTTTTGACGCCGCAAGCTGCCTGCAGACGCTTAACAACAGTTTGTAGACGGATTTGGGTGCATGTTCCTGCATGTGCGTGCTTACGTTGGATGTATGTGTTTCTAGCGTGTGTCTTCGTGCTTGTGTCTGTGCGTGTTGGTGATTGTGAACGCGTACGCGCACGCGTGTGCACGTGTTGACAGAGTGTGTCATCGTATCCTTCTCTAGTTACGTCTATAGAGCATAGCCTGTGAGACCTTTGGTAAGTCCATATTCCACAGTTTTTCGCTTAAGATCAGCGGCGTCCTCCGTCTTTCTCACAGTTCGTGTCTCGCGGGTTCTTGGCGACAAGACCTGCAGCATACCGCGAACACGTGAGGACACTCACAGTCGTCGGAGAGGGCTGTGAATATTTAATCACCGCTCTACACTGGCAATTATGAGTGTCATCGTGAGAACGAAGCCGACCCGCCGTGGTTGCTCAGTGGCTATGGTGTTGGGCTGCTGAGCACGAGGTCGCGGGATCGAATCCCGGCCACGGCGGCCGCATTTCGATGGGGGCGAAATGCGAAAACACCCGTGTGCTTAGCTTTAGGTGCACGTTAAAGAACCCCTGGTGGTCAAAATTTCCGGAGTCCTCCACTACGGCGTGCCTCATAATCAGAAAGTGGTTTTGGCACGTAAAACCCCAAATATTATATTATAGAACGAAGCCTTCTGAAGGAATTCACTGCCGCATGATAAACGGCACCTTGCCCTTATCCGTAAAAAAAAGAAAAAGGACGTAACTTATCGCTGTTATCTGCCACAGCTTAAGAAACCTCAGGTTTTTTCCAGGTTTGAAAAGTAAGTTGAGATCTACGCTGAAATTTATGAAAAATAAATCAGCACTGATATGATATGATATGCATCAAAACAGTATTATGTATAAATAGTAAACGCCAGTATACATCATATTTTATCTGAGATTGACGGCAATAAGTGCTTGCAGTTAGGCAGCTCGCAGGCTAACCGGTAATCTATTAGAGCGACAGAATGAGAGCCGATGGACGAACACAGCGGAGAGTCGCTGATAATTACGTGGAGTGACGAAATTAGAAACCTTGATGCAGGAGGTAACAGGATACGTCTGTGAGAGCTCTTTGTCATACACTGTGTTTAATAATCGTAATACTGCTGCTGCTGCGGATAATGATTATAATGATGACTATGATACTGAAAATGCTTGCAGAATCTGTCTCGCTCGTTGTGCACACAATGTTTCAGCTGTAATCATCGTCACTTCGCGCCCACGCCCAGTGAAAGAGCTCGAATGAGCGCGCCTATTCTTCGATTTCATGCTAAGTAGCTTGTCTTCGTTCACGAGGGACATCTTATGTAGGCATGTAATCGTATTCTTTCGAAGCTCAAAGCGGTGGGCACTCGACCGTGCCAGGGCCAACACAGCCGCATCTACGGCGCAATGACTTGTTAGTAGACAATGGCTTCATTATCGCCGTCCATTGTGACCATTCTGAACCCGACACTGTAGTTCATCTGCAGCGCATGCTGTCACCCGCGCGCGCTGGCGGCTTATTCGGTGGGCTTAGCCTGTCACTGATTTAAAAGGTCCGCGAGCTTCAATCACAGATCGGCGCAACGTTTCCTAAAATCTCTCTCTCTCTCTCTCTCTCTCATCGCACAAATATATGCCCGCTATCTTTTAGTGCTTCAGTGTCTGAGCTATAGACACGGCTCAAACATCAGAGTCGGTATTCCCCAGATGATTACTTTCGGGGGCTCTTTCACTTTCGCGAGATTCCGTGCGTTACAATATAGTGCCGGACGCATCGGCGGCTACGAGCTCTTGGCACAATGCCAAGTCCCCTGTCAATTAGCACGTGACAGCTTCGCTGTCTTTGATTTATCAGTTGGTCATATTGGCACACATATATGCAAAAAAATTCTCTTTTTTTTTTCGTGCCTATGTATGATGGCGGTGGTCCGGCTTCACTTTCGGGACCTCACCATCACAACTGGAGTATTAACGGTCCAGCGGCCATTGGAGCGACACCCAGTGCGCTCTTGCATTAAAAGAGACGCTGTGCAGGGGAAGCCGTCACGAAGATAGGCAATGAAGATGAATGCGCAAGTATTAGAAGACGGGGACTTAGGCTAGAAAGTAATTGCGCTCATCGATCTTGATTCTACTGCACGAGCCAATGGTCCTGACAATGTGCAAACTTTAACTTCACGACGGCTCTGCTGTAATCGGCACTGCTTTAAATTGCGACAAATCTAGCTGGCATCAATTCTACCGGAACGCGATGGCAATACTGCGGCGGCGAATTCAAGAATGCTACTTACCGAAAATGATCGTTCAGCGCGGTGAACGCGCGAAAAAAAGCAGCGTGCAATCGTATCTGCGGCGCAGGGCAACCTTAAAAAAGAAAGAAAAAAGAAAAAAAAGGAACAGAAAACAGGTTTGCTCTCCTGGTCCTTTTATTTCTACAGTGTTTTATTTCTACATTGCCACGCTGCGCTTTGTTTTGAAGCAACTGGTTTGTCCGCGAAATACTGTCGCTATTGAAAGGAGGACTTATATAGATATAGACGAATACAAGCCAACAAGAAAGGCACAAAAGCAAGGAAAAGAACGCCTATGGTCTGGGCAGGCGGCGCACAAGTTCTTGCGTCTTAATTTCACTGTTGGGGCCCGTCTTTTCCTCTCCCCGGATTTCGACACTGGAAGAACTTTTGCTCGTGAACCCCCTTGGCCGCGATCAAAGTACACTGAAAACTAAATAAAAGCCATCGTCACATCTTTCACAACAACCGCCTTCCTTATTCTTCCGGACAGTAGGCCGCCATCGATTTTTGCTCATCTCCTTTGAACATTGAATCCCGGGGAGGAGTCGGCGCTTAATACCGAAGGAAGGAGCGCAGAGCAGGGAGGCGTCAGAGGCAGAGCCAGGCTGGCAGCGAGTGAAGGCGAACAACAAGAGCGCCAACGAGAAGAAGAGGAACGAGAAGAAAGTATGAAATGACGTCCACGAAAAGAAAAAGGGTTCGCTCGATAACCTCGGACATGGCTTTGGTTTTGAAGGCCCGCCTCGGGTTCCTACAGATCCCTATACGCACGGGAATGGGGAGGTGGTGGTTGTGGGGGAGGTTAGAAAGATGGAGACCTACCATTCCCCTCCCCCCCCCCGCACCCCCTTCCAGACCCTGGTGGCTCCCCATCTCCTGCACCAAGGGGGCAGTGGGTGCTGACCGGGGAGCGCGGTCTCAACCGCTGTCGACGTCGCGAGATTAATCGTCGCTCCTGGCTCTATGTCGGTGGATGCCGCGGCCGAGTCGTGGTCGCGGGGCCACATTCTGGCTGTCTCCCATCCGCAGCGCTGGGACGCGAGGCTTACGCGTCCTCGGGGAGGAGCACGCTCAGCATGCGGCGCCGGTTGGCCGGCTGGCAGCTTCACCGTGGCTCCGGGCTTTGCACGAGGCTTCCCATGCCGTGTACGTGGCAAAGCTTTACTCTCGGTGCGCAGTGCTCGAGAATGATTTCTGAAAAGTGAGATTTCAGACGTTGGCGTTTAAAATAAAGAAAATGAAAGTTGCAGTTTCGCCCATAGTGTGCGAAGCGGTGATTCGACAGCTGGTGCAGCATTGTGCGCCTCATGTCTCGCATTATCTCGTGCGCTATCGGTGAGAGTAAACATTCGCAGTTGAGCGTGCGAGCAATCTCGTTTGGAGTAAAAAGAAATCTTATTCGGTGCTGACTCTAGTTTGAGTCGTTTTTCTTTGGTCTAACGGTGCTTCACGCGTGGTAAAGTGGAGAGACGCGGCTTCCTCTTCTCCTTCCTATCTTATCCTTCCTTATTGGCTATTTCGCTTCCTATATCACCGGCTTTATCAAAGTTCTTACATTTCAGTGCTGGTTTATGAATAGGCGGAAGTGTGTCGCGTCTGCCAATTATTTTAGCAAGCGCTAAAGCGGCCAGGCGCAGCTTTGCGCAGCAATCTTTTGCGGTATCAGCAGCGGAGTGGTTATTAAAAAAAAGAAAAGCAAGAAAAAAGGTGGGTTGTGTTGTAGAATCTTCCATGGGCGATTTGTAGGTCCCGAGTTCGAGTCCTCGTGAGGCACTGCCACTTCCTTCTTTATGGAATTCTCGCAAAACGCGACGCGCACAGTCGGTAACAATGGACACTGCGGCCCTGTGCGACACACGTGACTATCATGACTATCATGACTATCATGCGACACATGAGACGAATCAGTGCGTCGCGCCGTCGCACTGATTCGAACGCTAATCGTCCGTTCCCGGAGTTCGGCGACTAGTCTTAGCTTTAGTCTTAGCACTTTAGCTGCAATTTGGAGCTGATATTTCTTTAAAATGTCAACTTTAGGTTTCCTGTGCGACGGAGCGTCCCGACGCTGCCTACCTATTTCTCATGGCCTCCTCGCCTTCCGGTCAAGCCCCCCGTTTCCCTCCCACGCGAAACAAAACTTCCTTCCTCTGCCACACCCAGTTCGAAGTTGTTTGATGAGGAGTTTAAAGGGCCCCATTCGGAGCGCCTATAGGAACTTCCGTTCCAAAAAGAGGTCGGTTGTTTATTCACACTGCGCACAATGAAAGAGCTCTTGGGATTTTTTTTTTCGAATGAGAACAGCCTGAAATTGAGGCTAGCTATATAGGACAGCTTTCCTGGAACATGCATGACATGTACTACGTGCATATCAATTGTACGTAGGTCGCTGCACTCTCATGATCATCAGGTGCATTTCTTCTACCTTAAGTTTTTTTTAATAATTCCCTTTCCCTGCTCTTCTGCGCAGAGTAACAGCATAGACTAACCAACATGCCCGCATTTCCCCCGATTAAGATTTTCTCCACCTCTGATGAGATGGAGAAAATTCTGCCGTTCGAGCTGTAGTAGTAGAAGCAGATTATGTTCGTTTCGGAAGAAGAAGAAGAAAGAAATTAAGCGGAGCAAAATGGCACAATCGATGAATAAGCTGATTGCCTGCTTTCATTAATCATTTTTAATGCAGTGTCATTTGCGACGCCCATAATTCATACTAATGAGTGCTGTCATACCCTAGCCAAGTTGAGATGAGCCTGGGCAGGAGGAGCCGTTAATAGACCTTGCGACTAAGCGTCTTTAATTCCGGCTATAAGTATTTATCCCTCTCCACGCTTTCTTCATTAGATGACATTACGACACTTGTCTTCGCAGAGGAGGCTGTGGAAGCAATTAATTTCTTTTATAGATGAGCCTTCACTTCTAGCCCTTATACTCGCAACTCGCCCGAATGTAGATTTTAATATTTGGCTTGATTATTATAGACGTGACGGCTGCTGCGTCGTAAGAGACAAAAGCGGTTCACTTAGTTAAGCTCTAATTTCTATCTTCGGGGACAGGGAACAGCAAAATTGCGTACATTATGAATACCCCTTACTGCTTTGGGGAAAAATTCAAAAAGATATTTTCACGCGCAAAAGCTCTGTTTGCCGTGGACCGACCGCTTTATCTAGTAAAATCTCAAGCGTCATGATCGGCTGGGCCTTCACAAGCACTTCTTGCGTAATAAAGCTCTACAGTGAACCTGCTAATGCGACTAGAAGCACTTAAAAACGTCATGGGCCTGTTTGTACGGTTTGCTAGCAAATAATAAGAAAGAAGAAAACTAGGTCACGCACTGAGCTTATATTTTGACAAAATGTGGGCACTGTTAGGAGGCAGTTTGCAGAAAGAATTTAAAGTTACTTAATCAATTAAGGGTTACATGAAAATTGCTAAACCTTCGTTTTCGAAATTTTGGGGGCGTTATTGAAACGCTTGAAGGGTTTCTCCGCTTCCCTGGCCGGACCAATAAAAGTGCAGATTTTATATTTCCGGCTAATGGGGCCACACTTTGGGCGACGTGTATCGAAATTGCGAAATGTGTACGTTGGTTATCTGATTTGAAAATAATTGCTGAATACTCGCCTTCTCCGATTCCTTATGCTTTATACAATGCACGCAGCTGTTCTTTTCCGGTCTCCTCAGCGGACAGTGAGATGCACAGCGCTTATATTTCGCTGAAGAAGGGAGCATGTTGAGAATGGCGAGCGACAAATGTCTAATCTGCGTTTTTTACTTACAGCCTTTGTAGAAAGTTACTTATTCAAGCATTCCAGAGTGTCATACTGCCGTTATTTTCAATGTTTCCCGACTCCTAAAGCAACTGCGCGAGATGGTAACTTAAAATACGTTGAAAATAAGGGGAACCTTGAGTGTAATGTGGGGCTGAACTTTCACTTTCCTGGCTTCAATGTAAACGTTGGAAGTACAAGTTGAATTTTTTTTTCTTTCCCTTCTTTGTTTGTGTCTGTCATACGAGGCTTGTAATTTGTTTCTCAGGTGTCTTCGGTGAAATAGATCAGCTGGTTCATATTTGGCGAAAGTAAGGAGCGAGTGACGAGTAACGTGTAGGCGAAATTCAAAGCGTGTACGCACATTACGACCTTCGCAGTAAATTACGCACGCAAGTGTTCCTGAGCGTTACGAGCGTGTTTTACGAGTGGCGTAAAATTTATCCCGCTGTCCAGGCGTAACTACGAGAGCCACAAAAATTAAATTCAGCGACCTTCGGGGGAGTGGTACGGCGAGTTTGCGTGCAAAGTTGAACGCATGTGGATCAAATAGAGCCTTCTTAAAAAAATAGTTTATAAGGTGTTAAAAAGCGTCAAACGTCGTTATCAGCTGCGTTACCCGATGTCCTGAAAGAAGTCTGCGTAACACAAACATTATATTTCGAACCAATGAAGGTCATTTTAAGTGCAATGTGTCGCGAAATGTTTACGTTTCTGGCTTAATTACGAGCGTTACAAACAAGTATTCAAACAATCGTCAAAAGTTATTTTTTTATGTTTTTCCATGCATGATATGCGGTTCAGGTGGTGTTCTCGGCGAACTATCATGATCGAGGCAGCGTCTTTATGTTTGGTGACAGTAAGCGCCAGGTATACATAGTAGGCGAGGTGTCGGCAAAGTTACAAGTGGGAGGCTTAAATGAACTTTTTCAAATACGTGGCATATGCAAGTGCAACTCAGTGTGATTACGTGTTTTGCGATTGCGGCAAGTTTTATACTGCTGCGCTGGCATAACTGCAACTGCCATTGAAGTCCAATTTAGCTAATATGGCGGGGGAAGGGGGGAGCGGGGGGTCTATTTGGCTAATGTTCTGGTGAAGTGTGCATGTAGTGCCTTTGTATAAATTCCTTAACAAGCGCTGGAAAGCGGTGTATCGTGGCAAGGTTTCGAAAGGGGCAGTCATATACGGGGAACGTTATCCAATATGTGAGTTAGTTACGAGCAATTTAAACTCTTACTCCAACTGCTCGAACGAAACAGGTTCGCTGGAAGCCGAGCTGTGTTTCTGCGAAATCGGAGAAGTCTGCTGTCATTTTTCTTTTTCTTTTTTTTCACACCCGCTGAATATGGACTTGTGTGGTAACATCGAAGGTGCACCGTTTAGACTGGACACATAACACTCACAAAAAGATATGGACAATGGAGATCAAGGTACGTATTCACAAACTTGTTCTTACGCTATAACTATATTCGTAAGAGCGTATGTCAGCCTGTCGTGATGTCGGCCGTGTTGTCTATTAGGAAAAGTTTTCGAATAGTGAAATTTGAGAATCGAATCAAACACGAATATTCGAGACAACCTACTTTCGAGTGTCGAGTCCAATATCGAATATTTAGTCGTTTTTAAACTAAACCAAAATATGTAGTTTGTGTGGAATTCGCTTGGTAAACAGATTAGGCCTCTTGATATTATTTCATAGACTCATGTAATGGGGCTGTTCGCAACTGGGCGTCTGAGGAACTTGTGAATAAGAAACGACTGCTTACATTTACGTGGCGCAACGTTACAACGACAGTAATAAAACAATAGACAGTTTTAGTTACACGTACGTAGAGGTTTGCGTACGTAGAGCTTCTACGTGTCAGCAGTGCGCATGCGTAAAACGTAGCGGGCGCGCGCGCGTCTCACGGACGTACGTGAGATTCAATTCTTTGCGTGCGTTTCTTGCGCACGTAAACAGCTTCGCGTGGGAGTTCCGCGAGATCACGAACAAGCAATAGCGGGCCGCGCGTGCGCAGACGGCTTGCATTGAAACACGGCGACAGGATCGAATCGGCTACCGCCGTGTTCACATTTCCCGATAGATGTGGCTACGGGGTCCCTATTGGCGTGCGTCGCGTACGTGTAGCTAAAAGCGTATCAGATGGCGTGCACGTAATGTACGTAGGCTTTTCACGTTTGCGTACGTGAAGCCTCTACGTACGTGTAACTAAAACTGTCTAATGAGACAGCACGTGAGCAGATGTACTCAGCGTGTTGGTTTCGTCGTAGGATAGAAGTGTTACATTACAGCACCACACAATGTGTTAAAGTTGCGTAAACGTGATGAATGTGACTGGCCAATTGTGCTCCTGCAATGAAGTCATCTAATTTGTATGCAAGCAGCGTAAAAGCGAGGCCTTCCTCTTGGATGGCAAGCAGAGACCGCGAGCAGAATTTGTCTGCCCAGTGCATTCGTCCAGGAACTGCTGCGTCGACTCAACAACCGTAGTTCTCCTGCGACCAAGTAATTTGGAACAGTCTTCAGTTACGTCGGTCCCTCTCCCTCGAAAAGTCTTATGAGTGTTGTTATACCTCACGTTCGAACAAAAACGAATGTTCGACAATTTCTACTTTGAGGAACACGAATTAATAGAAGTGACTATTTTATTCGTATTCGAAAAATCGAATATTCCCACATCTCCAAATGATGGCGAAGGAGGCCGGGTAAACACCAGTAGCGAGGTTAATAGCAGAAGTTTGGTTCTCGGACTTTGGTAATTCAACTTACGCCGCTGACTGTGTGAACACGTTACAGTGGCACTGGCTTCCTAAAATGTTAACTTTCGTCCAACTGATAAGAAACTTCTAAAGAAACCTGGCCGAGTTCACAGCGACTTGAATTCCTAAACCTTCGTTGCACGAAAAAAAAAAAAAAACGTGCAAACTGTGGTTTCTTTTACTTCTCTATCAGTTCACGTCCCAGAAATATGCCAAGAAAATGGTTTTCTTTGCTTTCAAGCGCTTATTTGACGATGTACAGAATGTGCACTAGCGTGGACAACGCGCGCACCATCAGCGGTGAGAATGCGCGCCGACAGCTTTCTTTTGGTCCCACAGACAAAGTTTGTGCCACCTCATTACCAAACGTACTTCAAAACAAAAGTATAGATGGTGCGCACGTTACTCTGCGTTATCGAATATGAAAAAAACAAATTAATTTTTGCCGGTAATGCGCAAGTAATACCTTGCAGTGACGTCACCAGCAATTTACTTTTGGGCGAGGGGGTGACTGGACAGGCGAGTGTTGTTGAACGTTGATTTTATGCCACATATCCTGATTCGCAGAAATTCGGGGGTGGGGGGGTGAGGGGTACACGTGCCCGGATTGCTCCCTCCACCCTCCCTCCTTGCGCTACGCCTGCGATATAATGCATTTTGCGCAATTATATGTCGCTCTGCACTTGCCGACCGAGATTTTACATATTTGTGCAGCGCATTATTTTCGACTGGAGAAACGACTTACGTTGCAATGACGCGCGCGACGGCAATTAAACTTTCTTGGGCAGGTGGCCTTCATTTTGCTGCAGCGGGAGCTGTGGGCAACTCACTCAATTGTTTCTTCATAACAGCTCGCTGGATAATGCAATGCGCAAGGTGTTACTGCATGAAAACGTGAGGCAAAAGTGAGAGGAA
The DNA here is from genome assembly GCF_038994185.2 of Dermacentor albipictus. Lineage (NCBI taxonomy): Eukaryota > Metazoa > Arthropoda > Arachnida > Ixodida > Ixodidae > Dermacentor > Dermacentor albipictus. Next base: position 105,179,573 of record NC_091825.1, on the reverse strand, counting down.
CCAGGACTATGCTGCGCGGGAAATGCTGTCATGCATGCTGTCCACTACAGTGGACATTTTAGAAAATGGCTTCCGTAGAAAGAACGTGGCTTCACTCTGCCACGATATCTACAGGTCTTGCCTCCGAAGGCCTCCTCTATAGCGTGTAGAAAATTATATGCACGAAAACGCAATGTCATGACTGTTGTAAGTCAAAGTATCGCAACGCGCGTAACTCACCCGCTGTGTCTACTGAGAGAGAGAGAGAGAGAGAGATGAAGGTAGGTAGGGACGTTAACCAGATGTTAGCCTCCGGTTCGCTACCCTACAGTGCGGTTGGGAGATAGGGATTAGAGAGAGTGTTGTCCCCTGCAGTTGACACTACGCGCAAGAGCATCTCGGAAGCACTGAACTTGCTCCAAAAATCGCTAAAATTCGTCCACTGTAGTGTGCAGTATGCAACAAAGGGCTAAAACTGGTTTGAAGTCCGCTGGCAGCCTTTACTAACATGTGCGCTATAACTAGTATTGGCTGAAGCGTTTTCTTGCGAGCCTTTGTAAAGTACGAACGAATTTGTGAATGTCGGTCGCTACTTTGAACCTTAAGTCTTTCGTTTGTTGGAGCGTTCGCACGTGCAGCGTGGTTTCCTTTTCCAGGACATCCCCACGGTGCTGTTATTTTCATTCGTCTATTTTTCCGTGGGTATACAGTGCCAAGTGTATATGCTCAAAAGAAAGCTACTTCGATTGCTCAAATTTATTGCCCTAATCCGATAGATGAACAAGCTCGACTGAAACCGGGGACAGGCCAGAGTGTCTTCCAAAGCTCCTTTGGCTTTCCTGCAAAGCAAATGCCTTTTCTTGCGTTCTTAGCAAAAGCTTCACCTATAAACCTGTCGCATGTGCCCCGTCTTTCTTATATATATATATATATATATATATATATATATATATATATATATATATATATATATATATATATATATATATATATATATATATATATATATATATATATATAGTTCTACGCCTTGCGTAGAACGCTCGTTTTGAGTGACCCAAAGCCTATGGTCACTGGACGAAAGTCCGAGGCCATTTCTTTCGAAAGTCTTTTAGCGAAAAGCGAAAGCTAGTTACCGCGAGATATCGAGAGCGATTTATTTGCTCTTAACGGAACACAAAAATAGAGAAACAGAGAGAGAAAGAGAGGGAGAGGGAGAAAGAGAGGGAGATAAAAAGGAAACGCATAAAACAAAGGCTTCCTATGGGTTCACATCAGTTCGTCCCATTAAACAACCTCCGTCGTGTGTCTTTCTCCAACTCGAATGAAACAAACTTAAGAAGGTACGGAGAATTCGGCGTCTGATTCTTCTCCGCCCTGCCCCCCCCCCCCCCCCCCCCCCCGTCGAAGCTCCGAAGTCCCAGCGCTCTTGGAAGCACCCGGGGCACCCTCGGGGATCTCGATCGCGAAAAGCATGATGGATGTTCCCTCGCTGTTCCCCGGGAAAGTTCGAATACCGAGATAGCGAGGTGACGGCGGTCGTATAGTATCGCTTTGGAAAGCGGAAGAAAAGATGAACGCGGGGAAGGGCAAGGAGGCGAAGGAAAAAAGGAAAGGGGGAGGGGGCACATACGATCGCGCACGCCGATCCGACTTCTGACACTCGCGGCAGAGGAAACAAACAAAAAAAAGAAAAAGGCTTCGTTTGAGGCTGACTTTTGTTTCACCTTAAATCCCCCGCGCCTTACGCCCTTGGCTCTTATCATTTCACTTATTCTTTTTTTTTCTCTGGTTTAGTTTTTTTTTTACTTCGTGGCGCTACCATGTCCTTTCCCTTTCTCGGTTGCAATTCATATTTTTGTCTTTACTTAAGGCATCCGTCGGGGCTCTCGCGCGGAACGCCGTTGTTTTCGTTAGTGTTCTCAGTTCACCGCTCACTTCATCTCACTCGCTGTCTTCTCGCTGTTCACTTACGGTCGACTCCGCGAGCATTTCAACTCCCGACTCTCGGAGCACCTATTCCCCTGGGGTAACGGAACGAAAAACGCGCACCGATGATGCTCGCGAGAAAAGAAAGAAAAAGTAAAGAAGAAGCAGCGTTATGTTGCGACTTCGACTTGTCTTGCTTAGAGACTGAGAAGGCTTTTCTTTCCTCCCCCCCCCCCCCTTCTTAAAGTTGAAAACGACCCGAGGCTGGATGACATGTTTCTTATATGACCCTCTTTCTACGTGTCTTTTGTACGCTTTCGGCGACTGTGGCGTAAGTTGTTAGTTTACTCCGTTAGGCGGATTCGGCCTGCGTGCAGTCCTAACCTGAAATCGTTGGTGCTAGGGTGCGTTAGTTGAAATTTTGGTATTTGTCACTGTGGCCGACACTGTTGTCTTGTAGTGCAGAAGGTACGGGAACTAGAAGAGCAAAGAAAGGGAGCAGACGACACGGTAGCTGTACAGTACTGTGCCGTCTGCGTCGTGGCAGAACGGTGCGGATTGCCGACCGAGTCTGTCTTTATGACGTTGTGAAAACTGTTTAGCAAATTAGAGTTGTAACGAGGGTTCCGGAACGATCTCGCTCTCCAAAGAATGTGGCTTGCCGTGTATTTTTGTGGAGGCGAAACAATTGACCTGGGATGGCTGATCGACTGCCGTCTGATGACTAGAGCGCCCTCTCCTGGTTAATACATGCTGATTTTATGAACTAACGGTTGAAGTATAGCGGGGTTAAGGTAGACTTAAAACAAGCAAAGTTCTTGTCGAGTTCACCTTGATGTCACTGAGAAAAGAAACACACTTGAGAAAATGAATTACGAGCGAAACTTTCGGAATGACTTCGCCTAACTCAAACCGCGACGCGCTTACTGTTTTTATAGAACGGAATCAACTATCCCGACCGCTGACGACTAGAGTGAGCCCTCCTAGCCAGGACGTATGCATTTCACGAACTAATATTCTAATTCGCAGGTCAACATTAAGTTAAAAATAAAGCACTACTTTTGACGTGCCGGAGTGACGAGGTCGACAATTAATTATGCACGACGATTCCGTGGTCCTTCCTTCCTTCCTTCCTTGGCTTCAAAGTACAGCGGGCGAAACCGCGAATACGGAGACCCGTTTTCACCTCCGTTCATTTCCAGCGTCGTTAATCATGCCTCTGTTCGGCACATATACCCCCTCGGCAGTACGCCAGGAACTCCATGCGCCAACGGATAGCCTCGCCTGACGCCTGCACACTAGCGCTAACGATACTGCCATCGACATTTCAGGATCCTTTATTTTCGCATAAGTAATCGCCCGCAACAGCTTGCGTCGACGGGAAATAAGAATGCGCGCCAAGCTTCACTTGGATTAGCACTTGCACCGAGGCTTTGTCGCTCGCTTCAATGCTCAAAAGAGAATTCGTCGAGACTTTGACGTCGAAAGGCGAATGCCTATGCCCGGATGGATGGGTTTCAATTATGAAAGTGGGAAACTTTCGCAAGATCTCGGCTCAAGTATGCGTAATAATTAAAGCGTTCGAGGTTCCATTCGTTCATCCTTTTTTTTTTACTATTGTGCAAGTACGGCCCGCCTAAGGAAAAGTGCCGCAAGGCATCGTAAAGAAGCAGCAAGCGATGACCTATCTTCACATTCTTGTGCGTACCTCTTAATCCACGCTCGTGTACCTCGCAACGACACACAGTAGCGATGAGCGCGGTGTTCTGCGTACGGTAGTCGTGCAATACGCATCACTAGGGATCCTTTATTGCTGAAGGGTATTTTAGATGCCACAGCGCCGCCAGCGAAGGATTATTGTGCGCGGTAAGAAATTTTCATCGACCCCAGGTTCTCTCTTTCTGCCCATATAAAATATGATCCATTCTTAAGGGAACATTCAGTTGTCATTTCATCACCATTGATTATAGGTGAGGCATAATATGAAGGCCACCACGCTGTTCTTTCTTTCTTTCTTTCTTTCTTTCTTTCTTTCTTTCTTTCTTTCTTTCTTTCTTTCTTTCTTTCTTTCTTTCTTTCTTTTTCTTTTTTTTGGTATATTATTGATAGTGTGGAGAGAGGTCCCCTTGTACATACGTATGTATATGTTTGTATGTATATGTTTTAATGTAATTAAGGTGTTACATCTGGGAGTAAATCACAATGTGCGCACATTTTTTTTGCTTACCGAGAGACGTCATGTCAATAAAGCATTCTCACCTGTCGACGAAATTGGCTTGTTTGTTGTTGTTGGCGTCACTGTTTTTTTTTTCCTGGAAACATGGCTGCTCGGGAACTACAAGTCGGACCAAAATGTGCCGGTAGTAATGGGCGGGGGAATGCTGCTGACGCGTGGCATATGCCATAGAGACATCGATATATGTTCGGCACATTTATGTAGCGCAGGTGGTAAAGGGGGGCGTGGAAGGGAGGTGTGGAAGGGAGGTGAGTGGAAGCGTTTGCGGGCGTTAGATAGACGTGTGGTGCGCAAACCTATAGAACACCGTTTGAAGTCGTAGGGGCACGGACGCATGATTGCATTTCGCATATTTTCGTTCTTTTTTTATGCGAAGCATATTACGAGAGCTCAACCCAGCTCCTCAGGCGCGGCGGTGTCGCCATGAAATCACGTGACACCGTGACGTCACGACAGAGGAGAAGTGGCTTTGGCTCAACTCTTGTAAGACGGGCTGGGTGGGAATCGAACCAGGGTCTCCGGAGTGTGGGACGGAGACGCTACCACTGAGCCACGAGTACGATGCTTCAAAGCGGTACAAAAGCGCCTCTAGTGAATGCGGTGTTGCCTTAGAAACGAGCTGTTTCTAAGGCGTGCGTCTCTTGCTCAGGCGCACATTTCGTTGCCGCGCCGAACGCTGCTTTGCTCGACGCTCACCGCGTCCAATGCGGGGCGCGTAGTCGCTGCCCTGTAGCCCATTGTCTTACACCCCTTGGCGGGTCGACGGGAACGCTGTCGCGTTCCACTCTTGAAGGCGAAGCAGTAATGCATGAGTGGTTTCTTCGTCTAGCCGAACCAAATATAGCCAAGCAACAGCAGTTCACCAGGCTAAACAGTGGTTCAACAACTAAAATAAAGGCTAGTATGCTTCGCATCCTGGGCTTAACCTTACCTAAGCCACAGCCATTTTTTTTACTGTCAGCACCTTTGTGTACTCTAGTTGCGACGCGCTTTGAGAATCTGTCCATGCGTGCGTGCATGTTTTCTTAACTATGCGAGCTCGTTAGGCTGGCTTCTCCACTACAAGACGTTTTGGACGGTGAAACCCACTTTAGTTCGACCTTTTGGGTGGTGAAGCCGACTTCAGTGATTACACTTGGTTCACCTGGCGTGTGGCTATCATGCTAGAAGCATTCTCGCTTTATTTATGTTTGTGTTTCCACGCGTAACAGAGATAGTTGCAACAGAAGTGGCACCGTGAATTAATAAGGACACATAAGCCGACACGGAATTCGGGCTCTTTCGTTTCTGAGACAAGCGGTGAACCGATGCTGTCTTTGATATGTACGAAGAAGACATTGAGATCATGGGCGACGTCAGCTGCACCGTTCCTTCTATGTTTAAAAAAAAAAGCGTCATGTCTTCAACTATGCTGCGCCATATTAACGCCATCCGCTTCATAGAGGGTTTCCTCGTGTATTAATCATTGCGATTCAAACGGTGTCACCGTGTGGAGGTAATCAACATGTCACTGATGGTTCACTAAATGGTGACCTTTCTGATTTCAGATACGAAGCGGGCAAATAAATGACATACGCATCAATTTTAGCTCATGGTACTAAGAAGCTACATCGCTCAAACTTCGATCAGAAGTAACGCTGTTGTGGAAATCAGCAGTTTAAGTACATAAAACAAAAAATCAATTGAATCTATGCGTGAAATTACTGGCAGCGGATGGTTGTGTCCACTGCTCGAGCTTTGCGTGCGGAGGACAGAAGGAGGGGTACGTGGAGCACTAAATTTTCTATACGGCGTGTTTCTCAAAAGTATATTGTTCGTCTGCACTCCTACGCCAAACGTTTCGGCCATGTCGAAATACACGCATTGTCGTCCACTACGCAGCGACGTGGTTAGGTGTATTCAACTGCGGCGCAGTACCACCATTGCCAACATAACGCAGAAAGGCACAGCACAGATCTTCATAGCTGTTCAAGGAGCACTCTCTCTTTTTTCTTTTTTTCCCCCCAGTTAAATGGAGGGTTACGTTTCCTCTCGTTTCTGCAATGCCTCGTCCGTTCGTGGGTTCCCGAATCGTCGTGCTTTTCTTTCTCCTCGTCCCATTTTCTGTCCGGTCTCCTAGCAATTCGTTTCCGGTCTTGCTTCTCAGCCTCACCTTAGCCGCCAGTTTCCCCGTGGCTCAGCGCTGAATCGACACAACGTTCTCGTTTTCTGCCCTATGCCTAGCTGCGTTATTTTCGCTTACTATACAAAGTCTTTTCTCCTCCGTCGGTCCATTTCTGTCTCTTGGGACGTGCACCGTGAGACGAACGGGAGATGGCGGTCCTTCCGGTTGTCTGACGACTTCCGGTGCTCGGCCAATGTGGCCCGGCCGGCACTTCTCGCGCGGTGATAAGGCGCCTCCTGAAGGGAATTGGCTCATCGGACACTGCCCGCATTACTGTTTTCTTGGACCTTCCTTTCTTTTCCTCTTCCTTCTTCTTTTTTATCTCTCTCTCTCTTTTAACCAACACTTTTATCTGCACCCGTGATCAACAAGAAGCTCCAGACGACGAGTCAGCATTTTCGCGCTCTTACGGCGCTAAGCCTTAGCGGAAGAAAGCGGTGCCCGCTTAACAGCCTTAGTGGTAATGTTTCCTTATCTATAGCTGACTTGTCCGTCAGCGACAGCGCTTGCGCGAAAGGCGACCAGGGTGCTGGCAAAGGGCTTTAGCGAAGCTTGAACAGTATGTCACACGCTCAGCAGGAAAACGAAAAGGTATATATAACGAGTCGGCAGGTACGGGAGCGAAATAAAGCGATCGGTCCAGTCATGCGCACTTGGAAAGAAGAAATTTGCGGTCCAAGGATGCTTAGAGGAAAGATCCACTCGAAAGTAAATGCACCGATTTGCTGAATGAGGCCTCTTCAGGAAAGTGGCCCGTGAAGAGTTGCACTGCGGTCTCGGGTAACAAGAATTGGACGTGTTGAGAGCCGCGTGTATGCTTGCTTTACTATAATGGTCATTTTTGATGCAATGTACAGAGAGCACTCACTGTCCTCCAAACAGAACGCGCATCCAAAAGTGGTGAAAGGGCGGATGGAAAGGACTGGATGCTGTGGTCTTTCCGATGATCGTAATTGAGCTTTATGATGACTGAATCTACGTTACGTGCAAATAATGCTTTTTTGTGGTGGTACCGGGATTACGGGATACAGTGATAGTTGTTCACACAGGTCGACATTTTGTGACTTCCTGTTCTTAACTTCTTCGTTTGGGGGGTCAGCGTATGTGAAAATAATGAAGCGTCGACACTCTTCTTAGTCTACGCTCACGAGACAGAAGTATGTAGGGGCGGTACATATTCACGTGCCCAAAGAAAACAGTGGCCGTATGCGCCGCAACGCGCACCTACAAATCGTAATTTTAACTGGCAGAAATTTGTGCACAGGTAAGTAAAAGATAGCATGAGAAGCAGAGTAACACATAACAGCTAGAATACATCCATAAAAGTTAATCAAGCGACATTACTAACGTAAACGATTCGATATACGACAATCAATAACTAAGCACTTGCGCTGAAGTAGTAGGGAAAAAAAGGTAATGTACACAGACGGGCATTTACAAAATGCTTCACAAGAAATCGATCTTCTTCAAAGGTCTTCATCGGCTTCTAAGTGGAGTCAGACATTATCGACACTCTCGAAGGAGCCCGGATCATAAGGTGACCGACCTGTTTGATTCAATTCGCCCACGAGATCAATAAGCGGTTGTGCTGCGCTCGCTTCTCTCGAATACGCCATTGTTTCATGGAAGGTTAGGTAAATAGCGTTCACTTTCTGCGCATTGTGCGGTGCGCGCTGGGGCGATTGTTTCACGCAGAAAGGCTTTCTCCCAGTCGTTAGGCAGGGCGCCAAATGGCTCCTTAACTGCGCGCCCAAAATTAGATCGAAGAAGGCGAGAGTGAACGTGGCACTCATGGCGTCCTTCGCGAACTAAGGAGAAGTGGCCAGAGAGCTCAATTTTCGATCGGTTCCGCCGGGTGCAGGTTCGCGAGTCATAAATTTCGAAGGGAGATCGATGTTTATACACTTAGCCCGATGCCATTAGGGGACCAGACAGAAGAAAAAGCGTGCGGGCGGGTGACAGATTTGCCGGCCGATTTAATTGTGAGCTCGGGCTTTTAGACGCCGACTCTTTCGCGCGCAGTTTATTGGATAGTGAATTGGAGTCCGACTCAAGTTCAGTGAACTTCGCGTTCGAGAAAGTGCAGACGGAGCGGACGAGCGAATGAAAGATGACATTCTACGAATTGTGTTGAAGAGGTGCATTCAATCGTTCACCAACGGTTGCATCAACGTTGGTCTTGTGCGAAAAGCCTTCTCGGGTACGATCAGAAGTATGGTCCCTGTCAGAAGTTATGCCCCAGATCTTTGGTCCATAAATATTTATCCGTGATTGTTTCCGGAAATGATCGTTTTTGCCTCAATTGAAGTATTTATGGTGATAGTCGGTGATGCGTAATGAGCAGGTTGTAGAATGGACGCGAAGAACGCGCGTGTTTTCTTTTCGTCCGGCGCTTTGTTTCATAAGCTCCAAAAAGACAACGCAGGCACGAAATCTTCCCTGGTCCTGCGTGTGCTTTCCTGTTCTTTCTGAAAAAAAAGGAGGCCCGGACACCTCATTTTGCGTCCATAGGTATAGTTTGAATACGGCCGCATTTCAGTGACTCCCTAGCCGCTGCGGAATAATAGGCAACGAACATGCCGCTGAAACGGCTCGATCTGCTCATGAAGATGGCGTCCAGGAACCAATCTCACTGTCAAGAATAGCTGCAGCAGCGGAACTTCGAATGCTTGCAAATAATGCCGCACAATCGTTTTGGAACACGTCTAGCGTCCAGCACGCAAGTCTGCATCGACTGGATCCTTCTCTTCGACTTCATCCTCCACCTGGACTATCCCTGGACTAACCGGCCGCTTTCGGAGCAAACACCGGTACTTTACTGACTGTGGCTTGTCGTCGCTTTCACAAAATCATTTGCTTTCCGCATCAAAAGGGAAGATAGTGCTGCGTGTGACCAGTGCGGCAGCAAGGCCGCACTGGCAGCGAGGCCCGTCGGTGGCCCGAGTGTTGACCCCGATATACGAGCGCGAGAAGCCGCAGCTTAGCGCCGAAAACAAACCGAAGAAGCCGAACTGCGAAAGCAGCAACGGGACGATGCGAAACGGCACGTTAACGAGTGGGCAGCAGGCGTTCGCCTTCACGTGTTACAGGAGTGTATCATGCCGCCGAACTTATTTATTTTTACGAGACATTCTTGGAAAGGTTTGCTGGGCTGGCAGCTGCAGTCGGGAGCTTGAAGGAGACCCGGAAACCCCATTCAACATAGGGCTTGACATCGTGGCACGCATGCATGGTGCCGCACTCTGATGTACATCGTATCAGCGTAAACTAGATCTGGACAGAAACATAGTGCTAAGCAACAAAACATTAAATGACGTCAGCGTAGTATTCTTGAGAAACAAATAATTTAAGGGCAGATGAAACGTCGGACCCAGTGCTTACTACGCGAGAGAAATCGTCAGGCGTGGGTGTATAATTTGCGGTAAGCGTCTCTCACAAAACGCGCCACAACGGACATGACTTGTTCCTCGCCGTCAGGACGAGTCCTAGCCTTCTTACGTAGATATTGCTATTTCCAAGAGCTTCTGAACGTATGCTAGCCCCGACGAACTGCTGTCCCCGTTGGTCGGCGGAGTTTCTTCTCTCTGTAGCAAGAAACTGACGGGGGTAACGAAACCAGCAGTCAAAGCAATAAATTAAATAAAAAAGAATAAAAGAAAAAAATTTAGTTATAACATCGCAAGTTTTTTTTTTTACCATGCGGCTTTCTTCAAACAGAGAAGACGAAGAAAAAGAAGAAGAAAGAGAAGAAGAAGGAGCACAAGAAGAACAAGGAAATGAAGAAGAATACTGCTAAAAAGGAATCAGCATCAACATCATCAAGGAAGAAACCAGAAGCGCTGGCGGCAACATGCCACTAGAACCTTGGCTTCCAGGAAAAAAATGGCCCAGATGGCAGCCAGTGCGCATCTTGTTGTGTATCCTTCACCGAGCCGTCGACAAGCTGGTATCAGGCACGTGATTTTAGTTGCTCTATGCCACGTGGAGCAAGACCCCTTCCCACCCCCACCCCCTTCCCCCATAGTTTCTTTGATATCTCTTTTGTTCTTCTCTGGCAGCAGAAAAAAATAAATGAACCCGGCCCTGTTTGTCCCCCACCCCCTGCGCGCGATGTTTCAACGCCTTTTTCACGAACAAGTCCGTCCGGTTTGCTTTCACCCTGGCTTTTGTTTTGTAGCACACTCTGTAGCCCATATTGTTAACCCACATTCCTCAATTTACACACGCACACACAGGCAGGGTAAGCAGCGACTCCTCTCTCAAACCTTTGCTTCCACGCTGGTGCTAGCGGCTAAAAATAAAACGTTGCGAGCACCGGATTCTGGAACACGTGGGAGCCTTCTCGCGGAAACCTCAAATGCTCTCTTGTTCTAACGGTCAATTCCGCGTACGGGAAGAATGTTTGCTGTATGCCCACTCACTATACGGCATGACCGTGCAGGTACCCCAGATGCTCGTGTGTACTTAGAGATGGCGTTCTCCTTTTTACTTCTTTATCTTGCCGTTCTGCTTACTTCAGAGGCGCATAACGATACGCCTGACGACAGAGAAAAAGAAGGGGGGAAGCGGGGTGTAGAGTTTTGATCAATTCTGAAACACGGTATGCCGTGCCCGTTTGCGTATTTTTCGTTTCGCGTGTTCGATTTGTTTCACGTGCCCGCATGCGAGCGCGCTGTGTGAACGACGAACGTGATCGAACAGCGAACGTGAGTGTGTGGACAAGGCAGATGATCCCTCTTCGTTGTGGGCCTCGGTCAACACTGCGTTGTATCCTGTCTCTTTACAAAGTACGTTTGTTTAGAAAATTGAATGCGTTGATCCACGTGCCACTTGGGCTTTATTCCTTTGTGTGGGGGGGGGGGGAGGGGGAAGGGGGGGTGCTGTCTGCAGCATGCGGATTGATGGCAGAAATTTCATTTGGATTCCGCAAAAGTACGCCCCAGAAAGCGTCTTCCAGGAAGAGTTTCTTACACTTTGGATGCTCAGCCCTGGACGACGTGAGCGGCTGGCTTGTTTGAGTGAGCTTGTTAACTTTGACAGGAAAATCGTCAAACTCTGGTGATTATTTGATCTTTTTAAGCCACTTACTGGGAACAGTAGTTATAATCATTCGGCCCTTGGTTCGACGTTTCCCGCGCATTTCAACGGCAATACATGTAACGCACTTGCCTATAGAGAGCCGTCTGTCCCCTAAATAGGTCTCTTGAAATAATTGCTCTCGAAATTCGGTGAAAGCTTTGAGGGGTGTCTAGAGACCTTCGTGGAGTAGCTGTGCGTTGACTTGGTTAGAGTAATGGGGCACGAAAAAAAAACAATGACTGCAGGAATTCTGAGAATTATCTTCTAAAGGGTAACATTGTTTGGTTCGGCTGTGACTTGGTCGTTGCTTAGTGTTGCTTACTTGCCTTTCCTAACTTATGCGCGTCTACCCATGACCTTTTAGGCGGCGAAGAATGCTTAGGCTTTAATAGAAAACTGTCAAATTTTCTCGATGCATCCAACCCCTTCAATGCAATTGTACCGATTGAGCCGGAACGCCGGGCACTACCGCACCACGACGAGCTGTCGAAAGCGAACGCCATCTGCCGCAGCATCTCGTGAGGCGTTGCGTGAGCACAGAGTGCATCGCCATAGAGAACTTTTTTTTTCTTTCTCTATGGCATCGCCGCGATGCCATGCCAGTCTCGCTGTCGCTCTCGCAAGCCTGTGTTGTGCGCTCGTTCCTTGTCCGCACAAGCTCTCGTCTGCGTTCCCAGTGCACCTCGGTAAGGGCCAACGAAAACGAGCCAAGCGACTCAACGCGCTCGCTTGCCCGCAAGGTGTTCGTAACTCGGAGGACGCCCAAGAGCGTTCGAATGGACATGGGCCTAGCCCGAAATCTCCAGTAGCGCCACACCCAAATTTCAACTTGGCCGACCCCAAATTTCCCTTTGGCCCACCCGCAAATGTCAAGTTGGCCCACCCCCAGTTTCAAGTTGGCCCAACCCCTAATTTACAGTTGGTCCACCCCCCCAATTTTCGGGCTACTGCTCGCGCGTTCGTCATCTTCTTCCATAGCTAGCTGGCTCCATCTTGAAAGCGATTGTCTTATGCGAAGAAAGGACGGACGGACAGTTTCCTCTTTGGGTAACCATAGAAACGCTTACGCATTTAAAAGCGAACTGGAGAGGAGAACGCTAGCGTGCCCTCCGGGCTTAATTTCTCCAGCTTGAGTTTCGTGTAACACATGCTTCTCCAGGCTTGCTCGTACAACAAGCTCTACACGCATAAAAAAAAATCTGCAATATGCGTTGTCATACTTGGAGGATAACAAGAATGCTTCACAAGGAGCATCAGACCGTGCAACGAGAGATGGAGAAAGAAATAAACGATAGGCGTAAATTACGAAACAGGAAGACAGCAATGTTGACCGGAAAGGATACAGGTGGCTTCACAAAATTTTCATTGAAAACAAACCGTCAAATGTAAGCATAAACTACGCGTCCCCATCACACTGGAGGGCTCATTTCAGCTGAGCCTGGCGCTGAGTGAATATACCTCGTCTGACGCTATCGCTTGCCGAATAGTTTACCTAACAATGTTCCGCCGTAAAGGACGAGAAACATTAAGCAGTGACGTCATTTCTTGTGAATCAATGAGCTTAAAACAATAGGCTTTGATCTGAACCGAAGAGAATATACTAATTGCCTAGAGGTGGCACGTTAATGAAATATTTTTGCCAAAAATCGAGTGTGTATCCTGTTTTTAGCACATTTGCAGTATTCTGAAGACTATGGCATCAATGTTCTCATATAAGCTCCCTTTCAGTACTTATCCGTCCAACTGCGCGACACGCTGAATACGACGACGGAAACGCAATCTGTGCCAGTGATTCTGGTTGTTCATGACCTTCAGTATTGGTACAAGGGGCCATTTACGGGGCCGGTGCGTTTTGTGTGCCACCGACGACAGAAACTGCCGTTGCAGCCAATAAAACAGCCGTTTTATTGCCTGCAAGGGTGACTGCAAATAGACGAACAATAAACTCACGGTTCAACGTTGTTTTCTCTACCATTCTGAGTTGCGAAGGCCGTCTTTGCATGATTGATGAAATCCCACTGCCGGTGTCTTTGAAGATTTAATGGCCTAGGCTGCGTCCCAAGGCACAAACTGCCTTTTACAATATTTCCCCCTATGTTTGCTAGGTCTGGAATGACGGTTGCATTACATTTAATATCGTCTTATGGCGCTCCGAACCAGGGTTTTATTTTGGATGACAGCAGCCTTGGACTAAAATTTTGGAAGTCAGCGTTTTATCGCGGGCATCTTCCGGTCTTTTTTTCGATATTCGCTGAACGTAATGCCCAAGCTAACCAAAGCGTGAAAGAAGTGTGATTTCGACGTTGCCTTTATACTGGGTGGTATGGAAAGATTTTACGTGATAAACTTTTTCCACGGACAACTCTCGCCTTTGCGAACGCAACTACCTGCTGAAAGAGCCAACCGTACAGTGTTCGATTGCGGATGCGCACGCGATCAGCGTTCTCTCGCTTGTCTTTCACAATTTGATTCTCAGCTTCATTATCCCTGGGAAATGTCACAAACCAAACAGACGTGCACCTGATTAGTCTCCTGCCTTTTCTGCTATCTATCTATCTATCTATCTATCTATCTATCTATCTATCTATCTATCTATCTATCTATCTATCTATCTATCTATCTATCTATCTATCTATCTATCTATCTATCTATCTATCTATCTATCTATCTATCTATCTATCTATCTATCTATCTATCTATCTATCTATCTATCTATCTATCTATCTATCTATCTATCTATCTATCTATCTATCTATCTATCTATCTATCTATCTATCTATCTATCTATCTATCTATCTATCTATCTATCTATCTATCTATCTATCTATCTATCTATCTATCTATCTATCTATCTATCTATCTATCTATCTATCTATCTATCTATCTATCTATCTATCTATCTATCTATCTATCTATCTATCTATCTATCTATCTATCTATCTAATCTAATCTAATCTATTTTCATGCTTGATGAGTTAGTTTGAGGTTGCTGTTGCCAACGTTGCGCCAAGTGGGCTGCTGCCTCTGCGTTTCCCGTAAGAATTCTTCAACTAAGATTGACGTTCCGTTTGTGAGATGTCATCGTTACACCCCCCCCCCCCCCCCCCCCCGCCCCCTAAAGAAATCCTTGCAGCGGGTTTCCGGTGGGCCGCGCTGTGCACATGCTCCGCCGAGCTGGGTGTCGCTTAAGGAATGAAGGCGCGTCTGTTTTCCGTAACGCTCTCCCCTTCTTACACCGACATCAATACAAAAGGCGAAGGAAGGGACGCAAATGATAAATATCAAACCCGTTCGGAGTGATTAAGTATTCTTTCAGAACTCAGTATTTGCTATCTTCGTGGTAAGAGATTGTTGAGTAGAAGAGAAAGCGAGGCCAAACTTATGTTTCTTTCCTTTCTTTTTTCTTTTTTGTATTTCGCACCCGAACATCAACACCGGTACGTCAGAGCGACATCAGCCAATTCACCGTGATTTCTCATATTTATGTCGTTGTGGTGGCGGTACATGTTCTCGAAACTTGGCAACTTCACTCTTTGGCTCCTCTAGAACGCAATACAGTCCATCTTTACCAATAAAAAAATAGCTGCGCCTTAGAAGACGCTGTAAAAATCCATCACGTCGCAGCGTGCTCTTGTGGCAACCTTAATGTGACGTCGAAGTCACCCGTCGTCCATTCTTTTTTCATCTTTTCTGGCTTACCAAGTATCCCATGACAAGGCTGGATTTTTTTTGTTATTCTAGAGATATAACTTACTCATACAGCTGAACTGAATTTCCGCTTTGGTCTCTCTTTATTATGGTTTTGATATTGTGACTTTTGATTAAGTGTTGAAGGAAGCTGTCTTTCGGGATTAACGCGAAACCCGCCGAAAAGCCGTCAAGGCAGCTGGTCTAATGCGATGGGAATAAAATAAAAAGAAGTGCAAAAATTCGCTTACAGTGCCGTATAACGCAAATATGACGTCGCTTTCCGAGACGCTGCTGTAAACGGAACTGTACTTACGTCCGTTTACCTCAGTGATTTTATATGGCGCAAGAGTAAATCGTTTGCTTAGTAGCCGCTTTGCTCGGAGGCTCTATTACTTATGGTTCACGGTGCCGCAGTATCATGCGCAAAGCAGCGGCTTTCAGAAAGCCCGGAGATTTGGTTTTTTTCTTTACCCCGCATTCGGGTAAACGTTAGAAACGGGAACGGGTGTTACCGGCTGCAGAATCAGTGGAGTGTTTTCTTGCGGTCTTACACTCACCTCTTCCAAGATAAATGGAATGAAAGCACTAAAGAAATAAAACAGCGAGCGCATAAAAACACCAGAAAATGAAATCACTCCTTTCTCTCTTCATTTCTCTCAATTTGCCTCTGCATACTTATGCATAGTGCTTTGGCAAACGAACAAACAGCAAACACAGGTAGGCGGGCGGACTGACGGATGGAGAGTAGTGCAGCGCATCATATTTTTGAAACATCAGGTACATGTAAACTGATATGACATGGTGGTGCTAGAAAGGCGCGTCAGCTTATTGCACCAGGCGCTTGTAGACAGAATGGTACAATTCGGTTCTAAAGTGGCTGGCGTGTCACACCGAGTTAGAAAAGGAAAAGAGAGAGGTCTTGCATTCAGTCTCATTTACCTCACGAATGAGACGTGTATGCGCTAGCCAAAAATTACATGCATTGGTAACATCCCTGTTTTGATGTATTACATGACAACGGTGGCGTATCGCCTTCAAGTGACGTGCTAGGAAATGCGACAGGGGCGCGTCACTTAAAGAAGATGTTGCTATGCGGGGACACGTGCTTTAATGAACGCAACTGTTGCGCCTCTCACTGTCCTTTTATAGCGCACTATACTCACGTAAACGGAGATAACTAGGAGGGTGAATCTCGTTAGTGCGCCAGACGGAGGTAGTTCGAGAAGCTCAAGTCGACTGCATAGGATTCATGCAAATGGCTAGCCCATTGAATCTCTGTGGAGAAGAAGGAAAGCGAGACAGCTTGGCCAGCACACTTTTCTCCTGTAGACAGTGGCAGTGAGGGTGTTGCAGCAGGCAAACATGAACCTCGGGCGCTGCCAAGCGTGCCAGTTACTACGATTGTTATCTTATTGTACGGCGCGCTATCTCTGGAGGGCGGGCTCTGAAGCCCGCTGGAGTTCTGAACGCTCTTCCCCATTTGCCCCTCCCCCCCCCTTCAAAAAAAAATATTCACGCAGGAACTCTTCTGGTATCTGTCTAAGTATGCGTAAGCATGCGCCACTTGCTCATCTCCATGAAGCCCGGTGCGATTATCAATGTCATGGAACCTGATCCGACCAGTATAAACCATTATCAGCCCTCATCGGTCGTTCGCTTATCAGGTTCCGTAGCGAACAAGATAAGGCAGGTTTAATTAGGATGGAGTTCATTACGGCACTCGAGCCCATGACCATTGGTGTTAATTCAAGTGCAGTTAATTACCCACAGTTAACTATAAGATAGAGTTAATTAAGGCACTCGAACCCTCGACCTTTCGGGGGAGTCGAACGTACGAGCTTTGTTGGTAATTAAAGTGAATTAAGGTTAATTTAGCGAAGCTGTTGCAAAACCACAACTACATTTGCTGAGGGGAAGGAGGGAGGGGTATGCAAAGCTTTATTGATGTTTCGGATGCTTGTTTTGAGCTTGTTCTTTATTGAAATGTATGCTGTCCTGTGTGTTGTGTGGGTGATTTGAATGAATGTATTCACTGCTCGCTTCAATTTGCTGAACGCTTGTACATCCTCTACCGTACGTGGGTATGAGCCATTGCATTTTTTATGCGTTGCATATTGTAATCACTCAGTTCAGCCCTTGGGCGCGGCCGGGCAGCCACCATTGAGGGTATGAACCATTGTTCATCGCTGCGCGTCTCATATGTGGGTCTATTCTCTTTTAAGTTTGCTATGTTTGTTATTAAGTTGCTTCTATTTTTATGCGTTGCATGTTGCAATCACTCAGTTCAGCCCTTTGGGCGTGGCCGGGCAGCCACCATTGACCTTTAGCGCAACCACGTGATGTGACGTCACGACAGCCGGAGGAAAAGCTGGGCCCTAACTCGCGCAATATGCAACGCATTCTTGGCTTAACCAAGCTAAGCCTGGCCATTTTTTTACTCGCTTTCGGAGTATTCGGCCATTCGTTGTCTTAGGCGACGGAGAAATTTCTCGTTGGGTAGGCGCAGAAATTCTCACGATTTGAAAGGAACCGAATTAGCGTTACCATGTTCCCGGCTGTCGCTCCATGGCGGAGTGATTATAACGTTGCCGCGCACGCTCCACTCGCACGATGCACTAAGCGAACACGAAGCGCTACGTGCCGTCGCATTCACGTAAACGCGGCTAAACGAGAGCTGCCGCGAAGCGCGACGCCGAAACGGCAACGACGAGGCCTCAAATTTCTCGGTTCGCTGAAGCGCACGCGCTTGCACCGGGACCGCGCTATAGCGAGCGAACGAGCGAGCGAGCGGCAACCTTTTTCGGCGAGCAGCGGACCGGCGTAATCGAATCACTTGGGGGGCGCTCGGCGTGGGATGTCTTCCTGCGCGTTGCGTGGGACCATTGCCTTTCCCACGTTAACGCGGTTCCGTCCCGTCGACGCATTTCGGGACCACCTTTTCGCTCCTTCCGTAGCAGCGCCGCGTTCCCTTTTACACCGCGTTGTCCATCCCATTTTCCCTAACCGCGCTTCCCCATTAGCCGACACCCTTTCGCATCCCCATTCTCTCAAAGCAATCCTCTTTCGCTCCCCCGCTTCTTTCCCCTTTCCCGCATCCATAGTTTTGTATTCTGGAGTCACGCTTCCTTTCTATCGCCACAGTTGTATTCCCTTATCCTCAATCCCCCAACCGTTCCTCTCCCCCGCGCTCCCTTATCGTGCATCCGCGCAACTTTTCCCATTTTCCCTTCTGCGCGGTGTCGGGCGTGGTGTGAGAAAGAGCGGCGCTGTTTGTTCGGGAAGAGAAGAGGTAGTGCACATAGGCAGCACGCCTGAGGGCGGGAGGCACGTAGACAGTTGAATGGGCTTTCCACATCGCTTCGCCGAAACGGCACGGCTTCAGCGGCTTCGGAACGACTTGTTGCCGGGCCGCCCGCCGCGTGAAGAAAAACACAAAAAACAAAACAAAGGGGGAATAAAAATGAGGAAGATGAGTATATGAGAGAAAACAGTGGAGGCGGCTCCCACTGCGTCTTTTGCATCGCTCGTCGCGCTCTTCCCACGACGTTCTCTCTGTGCGACGCTCTCTCTCTTCCTGGCTGGGGCGTTCGTCGCGTAGGCACGCCGGCATCGACGGGGCTTTTGTTGGGTTCTTGCATCCTCACTTCCCCTTCTTCCATACCTTCCACGTGGAAAGGCACTTTCAATTGAGTTTATTTAACAGCGTATTTCTTGTTTGTTTCGCTTTGTCTCGGCCGTTAGCGAGCGTCCGGATCTCTGGAAACGCGCGACTGGTTCAGGGAGGGCTGCGAGTGGGGTTTTCGTTAGTGGCCATTTTTTTTTTGTTCTCCCCGGGCATCCTTTCTCTCTTACTTTTTGCTTTATAATGGAAAATGCAGTAGGAGTAAATGAACCGAACTCTTCTGACGGCAGTGAGGCATTCCTCAGCGCCTTCCGCTGTAATTCCGGCTTTCCGCTTGAGGAGAAGCATGGGCCTCGCGACGGGCCCTGTTGCGTGAACGTATAGCGACTTTCGCGCGCTGTAAATATTTCGGCGCTGGAAGTGTGAGTTTAGCTGCGCTTTGGCCGTGTACCTGTGGCCGAGAATGTCGCGCCGTATGCTCGTGTGTGGTGCTCTGGGATTCGCCTTAACACTCGTCATTGTTCTACGTGTTGCACCTTCTTTATTCCTGAATAGAAGGCTGCACGTTTGCGCGAACTCCCAGCTTGTCGTGGCACAATGTCCACTACAAATTTACAAATATTTAGGTTTAAAATATAGCGAGGCTGTTTGCCTAGATGGACTTAACGTGGTTTTGCGGCACGACGCCTAACCAGTCAATCAGCGCTATATTTCAATGAGAAAGCAACCCCCTCCCCTCTTTGTCTTCTGCGTTTACCAGCACCGCGGGGTTATTTCCTTCGGTACAAAATAATTTTGGGCTTTATTGGCCAATACTTAGGTTACGGGTCGCGAGCCTGCTCTGAGGATTATGGGCTCCCGTGCGTGACAGGGCAGTTTCAGTTCCTCACTGGTCCCGTTCAGGATAAACGCAAAGCAGAGAGACCATGTTGGAAACAGGCAAGAAATGTCGGACATAAACACCACACATGCAAATCCTAATCGAGCAGAAGATTACGCGAAAGGTGAAAGAATAGAGTGTGCGACAACAAATAAAGAAAACATTAACGAAATCATCTTTAGTGCATTGAAAATTACACTCGACGGCTTCCAGTTCAATTCGTGGACTGATGTTGAGCACAGTTCTTTCTTTGCGAAAGCAATAAAGAAATGCGGTGCTACCCTGGCCTCCATAAATTTGCGACTTAACATAATCATCAATGTCTTTCAGGAGACGTCATATACGCACATAATTACATTTAATACTGTACAATGACACATGTTGTTAAAAGCAAATGACTAGAGAAATTGAAACCCCACACGTGAACCTCTGTTTGAAACGCCCTCATGATACTAGCCACACATTTTGGTCAGGTGGCATTTCATGTGGAATAAAACTACTTACGCTTTGTTTGAGAGAAACTTATTCGTTTTTGTTCGTCTGCACTATGAAACTAGCTGCTTCAAAGTTTCATGGTGCATAAATATAACTATTGACAGTGGGGTAAAAGCACCACCAGTCCGGAATGTTTCGCCGTTTGTTGCCGTAGTAAAAATATCACCCAAAAGAAAAGAATTCAACACAGCGCGCCAGAAATTAGAACAGCACGTAATAGAGTAACAGACATGTGACAAGGTACTGAGAAATACATCCATCTTACAGCCCAACTAGCGAACATTATTATTATTATTATTATTATTATTATTATTATTATTATTATTATCATTATTATTATTATTATTATTATTATTATTATTATTCGTCTTGAACACGTATATACATTTAAAAGGAAAGGGAAAGCGAGGAGCAGGCTGGCAACTGCCACTAGAAGGGGTGCAACGCCTGCCTACTCTTCAGAAAGGAGGAGACAGCAACGCAGAAATGGAAGATAGGAAGGAGGGGAGGAAAGAGGAAAGAAAGAGCAGCCGGACAAATCGAAAATTCTACAGAATAACGCAATAGAGAACTACAGCGCACGAGTATCAAGAGGCCTGTGGTAAGACAGTAAGAAAATTATAGAGCAAAATAAAAAAAAAGCACGGCAAGGCTAGAAGGGAGAGTTGTATATCACGGCAGGATGTAGATGTGAATATGAACGCATCAGAAAAACATAAAAAAAAGATGTTTCGTAATAAATTAAAGATTCAGAGAAAAATATAAACGTGTAGAGCAAGCTTCGTATAAAAAAAAATGACGCATGCTTGATTGTTTACTGTTTATATTTGTTATTGCAACAACAACTATATGGACACTCCGGGCGCATTTCCGCCGTCGTCGTCGTCGTCGCCGTGATGTTCATATAAAGTCCAAGTGCGATAACTTGTGTGGCCGGGCGCCGTATGCTGTGGCTGCGAGTGAAATCGTGCAAAGGTGAGCCCAGAAGGATGGTGGCTCGATCTTTCGCGCGCATGGGAGGAAGGCGGGGAGGAATCGCACCGTCTTCCATCACACGCAAGGCAGCAGTAGGCGTTATACTCCGGCGGCGGCTGCGTAAGGCCCGGCTGAGCGCGGCCACGCGGGCCATATGTCTTCAAAGCAGTCTGCTGTGGTTACAGAGTCTAGGCGTGCCGAGTGCTTGTGGTTTCGTGTGCGCAGTGTTCTCGCCGGTTAGTTGGCGTTGAAGCGAGAGGCAGCATGAAGGTCAATTCACTCGCTGCAGCTGCCGCTCTTACTCTCTATAACGTTTTGACAGCGAGTGTCCGCGGTCATCGAGTGAGATGTGTTCGCGTTTGCTTGTGCCCGCATGACACCATGCTTGTTACTTTAGTTAATAAATGAATGTTTACAAGTCTATACGGCCAGTAAAACTACTACCCCTACTTCGTATAACTGTCTAGCAACTTGCTATCGCTTCGCCTTCCGGGTGAAACTGCGACATCTTTTATTACTGCGAACCTTGCTGTCTGGGGATTTTAGCTGGGCAGCTTAGAAAAAAAAAATACGATAGTAGACAAACTTTGCCAAAACAATTATACAATACAGGTTGCACGTAAGCATGATAACATAAGAAAATATGTAATGTAGTTAGACTAAACTAGATACAATGTAAGTTAGTCTCGCAGCTAGCGCTTAATCATTAGTTAGTTTACTCCACTCAGAAGCAGCTTGCGGAAAGAAGTAGTATCTAAAACATTAATTTAATCTATTCAATGGTGTTATTGTAAGGTCATGGCGTACCTGGTGGCATATCCAGATGAGAAACGAAATAACCTTGTCCTGTTGATGTTATGGAGCCCTTTCATTGTCAGATAAACTTCAGGCGGGAGCAGTGGTTTATCTGGCTCAGGGTTCATAAATTGGCTTTCGACAACAGTAGAGTTATTGATGTACGGCCGAAACTATTAAAAACGAAACGAAGAGCTTTCTTGCACTTTTTTGAATTTATCAGTACTTTTGTGTGTGTATAGGTCCCCCCATAATCGTCCATAGTCCCACTAATAACATTTCTTTGCATGATAGCGACCACGTGCCCCTTCCAGACAATGGGTGTTCTTCGTACTTCAACACACATTTTTCATCTGTCTTTATTACAGAAGATTACTCCACCCTACCTGATGTTTTCGACTTGAACAATCAGCACATGAGGCCCATCGACAAAACTAGCGATGGCATTATATCCCTTGTAAACACAAAGTTATCTAATTCTTGTGGCATCGATGAGATCAATCCCAGAATACTAAAGAACACCGTTATGACTTGTAGCAAAGTTTTGTGTCAAATCCTCAGACAGTCACTAACTTCAGGAGAGCTCCCGTGAGATTGGAAGACTGCCGAAAGTAGTTCCCATACTCAAACACGGCGGCAGAGGTTTTTTTCTCTGACATGTGTTTGTTGTAAAATACTCTAACATATAATTGCATCTTAGATATACAGCCGTCTGGAATCAAACAACCTTTTTTTCCGTAATCAACAAGGGTTCAGGAAAGGTTTGTCATGTGAGAGACACAGCTTTTAGAATTAACAACTGATCTCCATTTTGACATGGACCTTAATGTACAAGTAGACAACATATTCCTGGACTTTTCCAAGGTGTTTGATCGCGTAGCCCATTGCCGGCTGATTTCAAAGTTAACTGCACTAAAAGGTTATATTCACTTACACGAATTTGGCTCCCGAACTTTACATTCGTCTAGAATTTACAATCGTTAGCAGTCTTTTTTCAACCTTTTTTCCATGTCACCTCCGGCGTACCACAAGGTGGCGTTCTTGGGTTGCTACAAGCCTTTCCCGGACCCATCACGTTACTACTACACGTGCTAAAGCTTCGAGATCACTCGGGAAATTTCACCGAAACCTACGTAATTCACCGTCCAACATCAGCAAGCTACCCTATCGGATGTTTGTTCGCGCGCAGCTCGAATTCGCTTCCCCAATCTGGTCACCATATCATAACAACTTAATAAACTTATTAGAATCAATTCAAAACAGGACCGCTAGGCTTATCTCACGTGTCTATACGTACAATTCAAACATTTCACAAATAAAACTTGATATTTCACTTCCGCCCTTAAACACTCGACGTGATTTTGCACTCTCACCATTACTTCACAAGTATGTTCATGCGGCTAGAAAATCTTCTTCAACGCTTGAGATCGCAGCTTGCACATCATTCAGATTACATAATCACCTCAGCTCTATGGTCATGTACGGGAACACCCATGCATTCAAGTGGTCGGCGCTTCCTCGTGTCATAATCAAGCGTTGGTAGTACCACTGACTTGTGTGCTAACAGATGTACTTGAGGCGAGAGAGTTTAAGTACTCTTCGAAGAAAGTACCGTTTGCGGTATGCATTAATTGCTTGTTATACGATCGATATATTTAGACCAATTAAGGTTACTGCTAATCAAGGCGCCTAAAAACTTATACTCTTGTCACTTGACCGGGGGACACGTTATTTGTAGAATAAGGAAACGCAAGAAGTTCTTCTCTCTTGCAGTGCCGCTTCTGCGCAGAGCCCGGGTCCCTCAGGCACATAGTAGGGGGTTGCAGAGCGGCACCATTAAATCATCCCAACCCTTACCCCACTAACGAGCTTTGGGAGAGAGCCTTGGCCAGCTCCGACCTCGAGGATCAGCAACGGCTGATTGCGAGGGCCCAGGACGCGGCCCGAGCTCAAGGCATTCTGGAATGAGGACGCCTCTCCCTAGCTGCATTTCCCTAATAAAAATGTTTATTCTCTCTCTCTCTCTCTTGCAGTTTTCGTAAAGACAGTCTTTAGGAATGTGAGAGACGCTGAATTTGTTCTATGTAATCGTCCTTAAAATGCGGCTTTCAACCGCGGCTTGTGATTTCGAATATTTTCTTAACCGTTTTAATTACTTTCCGAGCAGAATCATCCTGTTTGCACTTGATGTGACCAACAATAACCCGCACACGTGCCATTTAAAGAAATGAAAACGAAAATGCACACCGCCAAATCATTTCAAGCTCTGTAAAACAGGATAGAAAGAAGCCAACCCACTCATAAAAAACGAAGAAAAGAACACGAGACAGGGATAGGGGTCGTGGGGAGAGGCAAAGGCTCGAACCAGAGGCAGTCGCAGAAAAATGACTTCTTTCGTTACAAATCTTTCCTTTTACGAGGCTGAAACTCTAAATGAAACGCGCGCACAGATTTCAAAAGAATGTGTAAGAGACAGAGAACGAAATGTGAAAAAAAAAAGAAGAAACGGGGAAAAACGAAACAAAGAACTTGAGCCCGCTACTTCTGCTCAGCGAGGCCGAGAATCGCAGCGCGGAGAATTAGCCCGACTGTATAGCAGTAGCAGCAGCGGCAGCAGCAGAAAGGCGTTCGTTAAACGTTCAGCTCCTCCCCTCGCTCTGGGCCCGTTATCATCAGCGGCTTTCCGACGGCGCGGCCCTAATTTTCGATTAAACGATCGACCGCGCCGGGCTCAACCGCGGCTACGGCGCGGGAACGAGCTCGTCTAGCGAATTTCGCAACGGCTGCGCACATTTCTGACTAGACTTGCCGACTGTTCAGTGAATAAAGTCGCGCGTAGAAAGAATTGCAGAAAGAGAGAGAGACCCGCCGTGGTTGCTCAGTGGCTATGGTGTTGGGCTGCTGAGCACGAGGTCGCGGGATCGAATCCCGGCCACGGCGGCCGCATTTCGATGGGGGCGAAATGCGAAAACACCCGTGTGCTTAGATTTAGGTGCACGTTAAAGAACCCCAGGTGGTCGAAATTTCCGGAGTCCTCCACTACGGCGTGCCTCATAATCAGAAAGTGGTTTTGGCACGTAAAGCCCCATATATTATTGAAGAGAGAGAGAGACGGAGAGAGAGAGGCATCACGACGACATTGACATTCAAACGTGAAAAAATATCTTCGTGATTCGTGCACGTACTTTATTCACTTAAATCGCGTCAACTGAAAGTGACCTGAAAAAGAATATTGAAGGCATGTTTAGGCGTATGAAGAATTTTGCTAGACGGGCTGCGTTTACTTGGCACGGAAATCTCTGTCATTTTCGCAAGAAATGCAGCGTAAACATGAAATTGTGAACTTGGCGCCTCGTCGGAGTTGCGGGTGACGTCTAGGCGACGTCACGCATTTAGTTGCGTTTTCGCGTGCGGTGGTTCTGGCGGAGAAAACTTTTGCGAAAGACGCGACGGTGTGTCTTTCTCCTGAGGAGTCGCATAAAATATTTTCACTTTGTATTGGTATACCGCATATGAAAACATTTTGTTAGGCTAGTTACAGGTACAGTAATTGTAGGAAAAGAAATCGTCATTGTCTAGTTTCTGAATCATGGTAAGCAAAGGCGAGACCTCCTGGAAATCTTCCATCACTTGAGAGAAAAAGGCCATGATATATCTTTTCTATGGATGCCAGGCCATTACGGTATCATTGGAAATGATGACGCAGATAAGGCAGCTCGGGTGTCAAACCAAGAAGACCGCTGCGTCCCCATTGCTCTCTCAAGCACAGACGCTGCGCGACAACTTTGCATTCTAGCACGCACGCTCTCCTTAGCAGAGTGGAGTAGCGCAAATAAAAGGAGCACCAGGCTGCGCAGACTAAACCCTTCGATCCAACGCTGGCCTCTGGCCGGACCGCACCGACGCGAAGCGTCGCTTCTGTTTCGGTTGTGGCTCGGAGTTGCCTTCGCGAAAGCTTATCCAGGACTAATTGGAATGACTGATAGTCCTGCATGTAATGTTTGCGAATGCGAGGAGAACACTGACCACTTATTGTGCCACTGTCCTCAATTTGAAGAACAAGGACACTCTATGTCCAACCCATTCAGGAAACTATATGATCGTCCTCGGAGCGAACAGACAGTACTAGTACACCGTCTCCACCGATCATCGGCTCAGAAGGCAGTGATGGCACTTTTGTGCTTTTCTGAGAACGTCTGGTTTGTACGAGCGCGTTTGACTCAATAACTGTCCGTGCACGTATCTATACTCCCTCTCTCTATCTCCTTCTTCTCTATCTTCCCCCTTCTCCCTTCCCCCAGCATAGGGTAGCCAACCAGACTCTTTACTGGTTAACATCTCCGACTTCCTTATATCTCCCCTCTCTCTCCAGCTTAATGACCATTCCAAGACGTCGCGATGTAATCTGTAAGCGGTATAGGATGACGAGCTAGTCGAAACAAGGCGTACACTATGGGCCATATGTGCGCGAGTGCGTTGACTTCAGCGATCTAAATTGCATCGAGGCAGAAACATCTACTGCTGTAAAAATAACCAAGGACGTGTTCTTTTACGCTCTCGAGATTCCACATAGCGAAGATGGAGCGGAAATTGCCCGCTCTTCCAGACGATTTCAAAAAACGAGCGTCATATAGCGGAGACCTGCAGCGAAGCTTCTATAAAAAAAAAGAAAGAAAAAGAAAGCGAGAATAAAAAAAGTCTGCGCCGGATAGAACGGGCAAGCGTACGTGGTGCGTAAAATCTAATACAAGGGGAAAGGATTTCGTCGGAATATAGGCTTGAGGGGGCGGACCACGACAGGACGCGTTGAAACGCACACTCCCCAGAGAGCGCTTGCAGATTGCGCACGCGGCGCCCGAGCACGCCTCATTTGACAATTTTTTTGAAGTGTTTGCTCAATCCACTTTGTTCTCTGCCATGCAAACTCGCGCAATGAAAGAACCCCCTGCAATTTTCTTTCATACAGCGACCATCTCTCGCCCGCTGTTCTTGCGCAGCCTGAATCAACAGAATATGCAATACGTTGAATAAATGAAAGCGCTCTGCGAGACGTTCAATGACATATTGCGTTAGCGCGCAGGCGCCGACGCCTTATCGCATATCGCCATGGCAAACACATAATCGTTCTTCTCGAGAAACCAAAGCAACTTTTTTTTTTGATAGACCGTGTAATAAAATGAGTAAACCGTGAAATTTCGTGCGTATTTATAGCCAGAGCTGAGCGTAGAGCTCGATCCAAATATATTTCTTCGGTGTTTTGCAACGTGCTATATAATATGCAAAGTCCTTAATACCACGCCATGACAAACTGCGACGTCTGGCTACAGATAAGGCGCAGTTTCATTTTATTCCTGTGTTTGGCCGCGTTGTACACATCCGGAGCACAAGTGTGCAGTTTGAAATTTGATGTAGCGCGAACTGTGGCTCGACATGTCGTAAAAGTTCCAGGCAAGCGGAGTCCGTGCCTTCAAACGACTTTGCACTGCGATAACGGAGAGCTTTTATCGGTGACTTTTGCACTCTTGTCGTGGAGTGAGTGCCGCGGGTTATCGCTTGGGTTGACAAAACTCTCGCTCGGCTAACTTTTTAGATATCGCGTAAAGATCTCCAGCGTTCTTTTAAGGAACAGGACGCTTCCGTTTGGCGTTTTTCTTTAACTTATCTGCTAAACACTTTCGTATGGATTGGCTCACATCATTCTTTATATATACATCCATTATGCGTCTACACGATGTTTATTAGCCATCTTACACGGACAGTGTTGTGTACTTGTGAACCGTCTGGTATTATCGATCAAACACCTTTAGAAGCTGCATAATAAAGAGTCAAATATATCGCGCAAGGTTGTGAGCCCACAGACTGTTATGCATGGCCTATTACCCTAGTTTTAAAGCGTGCAGCCGAAATGAGACAATTGCGTGTGCTGTCTGTAAATGCTCTCTTTACAGTGCGTTCTCTTGGGTGCATTGCACAGACTTAAAAATGAGCCCTTGTCGGGTCCCTTAGCTACTTGTCAGCGCTAGTGGTGACATCTGCAGGGCGATGAAAAAAACATTTGCCTCCTGTATGAGCAAAAAAAAAAATGAAGATCCATCGCACATGTTGCAATCTATTGCCAAGCGAAGATGTAGTAAAGCGGTTAATTAAACGCCTCACGACTAACGGAGTTGTGTACAATTTGGTTCCCTATCATTCTACGCAGCGTATAATCTCGTAGAACGTTTGTTTATCCCCCCCAAGGGTCGCAACTTTACTGTTGTGCAATTTTTATTTTCTACGCACCACTTCGTTCGCAAGCTATGCCCAAGCGCAAACTACAATTTAGGTGTATGCACAGTGTGAGACGCATACGCTGCGATGTCACAAGGACGAAGGCGATGCATATACGATGCTTGTCGAGAAAATAATGGTGATGACAGGTGCATGCATAAAAAAAGTACGGCACGTATGAAGCAACGTTTAGGGATTCTGTACCTCTTGTGCCACAGTGGGACACATAACCATTATTCAGGATATGCCAAGAATGGGCGCATTCCAAGTAGCGCATGACTAGTGGCTACACACAATAAAATAAATTCTCACAAATATAAATCACCATTCTATTAACAGATCGATGTGCTTTAGAGAGATCTGAACCGACTTTATATTTTTCAGGTTTTATATGTGGGAAGTCATTTTTGTTACGCCGAACGGAGGTGTGCCAATTGGATCAGCGTACAAGGGTTGTATGAGCAACTTCGCGGGTGCTTTCATGTAAACTTCGTGTATGTATCCAGAACTGTATTTACTGAGATAGCGACTGACCCTATAGGCAGCCAGACCGAACCGGGGAAAGTCAACGAAAGCGTCAATTTAACAATTTCGCTAGGACATAGCTGATAATTGCAGTTTGGTGCCACGAATATCGCGACACACTGAGGCAAAGCAAGAAAGACTGTCCCTCTGCTTTGTTGAGAAGTCTTACTATACACTTTTCTCAATGAAGTTACGTTAGTTTCTCGTTATCAGCACACTTGGGACAGGTCATGGTAATCCTGGGGTATATGTTCATCCCAATTGCGCTCATCGGCTGTTGACTGCACCTAATGAGCGCCTCAATAAATAAGGTGTCTGAAAACGGGCCAGGGGCTGTGTCATTTTCCTTAAGTTTGCCATGAATATCGGAACACTTGGCGCGAAACGTTCTGTTGTTAAAATACATCTGAACGTACTAAAATAAATGATTTAGTCTTAAGCAACACATGTTATACCCGCGTAGACGTAGTCATGAATCACGTGACGCATTCGGTGGCAAAAAACAAAAAAAGAAAACGCACCAGTGTTAAATGATCAGTGGTTAAAAATATTAAACCATAGCATCAACGGCTATGCCACTTGTTGGTGTTGTTCTTTGTTTTTATCCTGACTGAATTTGGCGCACGCCCACAGGCCATGAATTAGGTACGTGGAGAAACGTAGAAGAGGGAAATTAAAAAAATGGAATTGTTAATTATATATATCAGTTGTTGTTGTTTTTGTAGTAGTAATAGTAGTAGTAGTAGTAGTAGTAGTAGTAGTAGTAGTAGTAGTAGTAGTAGTAGTAGTAGTAGTAGTAGTAGTAGTAGTAGTAGTAATAGTAGTAGTCGTAGTAGTAGTAGTAGTAGTAGCAGTAGTAGTAGTAGTTGTTGTTGCTGTTCTCGTCGTCGTCTTTACCATCGTCATGGCTTCGGTCATGGAAAACTAATGACGATATCCCTTTTGGGGCATTGGACGAGGATCGAATGGCTTATTCCGAGTCATAATGGGAAAGCAGCTGCGTAACACATTGTGGTTTTCGTATCGACAGCCTCCTCACTCGACGTGCGACAGCTAGCGCAGGCCCATCCGAGGGTTTCGCAAAAAGTCGCCGGATGTCTTGCCGTGTAGGCGTCGCTTTGCTGAAGTTGGAAATCGTGCGCAACGTACGGCCCGAGTCCCGCACAAGTGCGCACCGCCGCAGTGCATCCGGAATTACCCGCCGCCTCTGCTCCGGCCACCTCTCCTCGGCACTGCCCTCGTCCGGCCTCAGCGTTCGGCATTCCCGAGCCACTGCAGGGACCAACCGGTTCGCATCGGGCGCACATTCTGGCTCGCGCGCGCCCTAGGTCCTTTCGGCTTCTCCCCATTTCTCCCAATTCATTCGCAGGGCACGGGGAGGCACCCGGGAGGCATAAGGCATTCGCGGAGCCAACGTCTTTTCATTACGACGTTAGCGGACTGCGCCTGTCTTTGCCGTCGCCGGTCCTGGAGAAGGAAAATGGCAGGTCGGCAAAAGTAAGAGAAGTGCGAGACGGCCCAGCGTGTATGGGGAGGAGTAGGGAGGCCTGCGCGCCGTCTCCAGGGCGCGCGTAGGCAGCCGAGTCGCCCCCCCCCTTCCTCCCCCATACAGATGAGTCTTGGCGCGGCCTGCACGACGACGGACGAATTTCGTTTGGACCCGAGTTCCTCCTCATTTGTGCGAGCGTGCGCCGGCGTGGAGCTCGGTAGGTGCCCCAGGGAACCGAGTGCTGCTTTGATATGTACTCGCGAGCCGGCCGTATTTATTATTATTTGTCTTTGCTGTTGCCCAGCATTCTTTTTTGCCTTTGCCTTTTGCGTCTCGAACAGGACGGCCATTAGTGGCTGGGACTAGAGACGTCACTGCTTTGCATCGAGTCGATTGATCCGCTGGATGTTCTGGAGGTTTGTCGCTGTTGAGAGACGAGTATTCGCCTCTCGGGCTCCTATTCGTAGTTTGGATTCCTGAAATCCGTGGTGCGACTAATGAAATTATTGCCGATAATATATATATGTATATATATATATATATATATATATATATATATATATATATATATATATATATATATATATATATATATATATATGCATATGCGTGTGTGACAGATAGAGAGATGAAGAGATAACGGCTTAATAATGGGTGCCAACGACATTTGATTTCAAGGAGCATCGCGCACTCTTGACAGTGCCGGCGCAATGAAACCAAAAAGAGCTCATAGTTCTGCGCCTAAAACTTCGACTTTTTCATTCGTAGTCTTTTCCAAGAGGACTTGCGAACGAAAGTCTATGTTTCTGTTGCATATGGGGCCGCTGACGCACGTGCTCACCGCTACGTGTGTATACTCACGATCTGCACCTTCGACTAAGGAGGTACAGATACTACGCACTTGGTGAGGCCTGCGCATTCGCAGCTGCGAAGCATTGTGGCCCCGTCATGGAGGCACTGCCAATTTCTCTCGAGCCATTTCTCACACCTCTGCACTGTCCTCACAGCTGCCTGCACCGAGCGGCAGCTCTTTCGCAGGCCGTAGTGGTGCCAAACACACGACCATTTGTAGTTAGCGCTCTCGTATAGGAAGAATTTTGAACCTTTAAAGATACATTAAATGGTTGGTTCTGAGTGGTAACGGTTGATTCTCTTACGTATGTTCAATGTTTGAAGCAGAATTGCTGAGCCATTTGCTCACTTCCACAATTCTAAAGCTTGACTGCTCGAAGAAGCTTCGAAAGGCTTCGAACGCGTTTTGAAAATTTTCTGGGGAGCTTTCCCCCACACCCTCTGCTGAGGACCGATGTGTGTGTGCGTGCTGAACTGGGCTGGTTGGCTTATGTGTGCGCGCACACGCACCCACACGCACACGCACAGAGAGGGCGCGAGGTACTGACAAGAAACGGATTCCAAAGAACTGCGAGCCAACGTTGCCGGCAGGCGTTGCCCTGGCAACGGGATGCTCTCAGACCTGTCTTCGGTATGCGCGGCATCCCAGACATGGTGGAGGCGGCACCGGCTGTAGAGTGGGGCCGCCGATCATATCCTGCCATCCCGCTTACAAGTGCGTTCGAAGTTTGGCGCCCACTTTCCCTAGAGAGTGGCGGCTCGAATGTATGCTATGTTTTGCAAGAGATATTTCGCAGTCGTCTGAACTCCCCTGGTAGGGGGGCTTTGTCTGTGGAAAAAAGTGCTTGTGCAGTGGGCGCGCCCCAACAAAGAGAGTCCATGGATCTTAAGCCTCTATGCTCATAGACACCGATTTGGAAAATTTCTTCCGAACATTGCTTTATGTGAAATCATATATTCCCTTATTTTCACATTACCTCTCCACGATTCTTTTTATTCTTGTAGTCTTATAACTATTTTTCTTTTTGCTTTGCTCGGGATACACAGACTTGCCCTGTTAGTTTTTGACATTATGTTATGGACTTCTGGCAGTGTTTTGCAATTTCACTATCATTTGTTTTTGTTGGTTTTCCAACTAATGATTTCTACATAGCCGGCTCTATATGTAGCCAAACTTGCCATATTTTAGATTTAATAGAGAAGAGGAAGAACGTGTGCTAGCGCATCTGTCGATGTAATGGAGAGAAATGACACATAGAAAGGCATGGAAGTTAAGCAGAGATAGTTCCGCTTGGCTACCGTGCAATAGATTCCGGTATCGTAAAGGCGCCTTCGGAGATGAATGCGCACCTTTCCGCGTTGTCACGCTTATTGTTTGTTTTCTGTATCAGAAGAAAAGCTTGAAGAACAGACTTGTGCGACCCCTGTCGAGAGTATGTCCTCAACTTCTCTCTCTGTACATGAAACGCCATTGAGAAGGGCTTCGCATGAAGGCTTGGTGCAACTGTTACTTTTCAAACTGGGATCAATGGCCTTTCTCTTCGTAATTCTTTATGATTACGCGAAAGTATCAGATTAGGTTGAACGTGTGTCAGTAGAAATGAATGAATCTCTAAATTCAGGACAGAGGGCTCAGATTACGCAGCCCTGTAGGGAGCACAGCTCAACACCCCAAGTACGGGGACGAGGAAGGAAATATGTCGCAGCAAGATGAATATTGGGAGGTACGCTAGGCATGCCGGGAGTGAGGCATGGCCACTGCACGGCGATACCAAGGATGGGTTTTGACCTGATGACTTCGTCGGTGTGCATGGCTGTTGTTGTCGGAGTACTCCGGAGTCACAGGCGACCGTAGTTGTAGCGTGGTTGTCAGAGACGGAAAGCCAGCCAACTGAAATCTAGGAACTTCCACGAGCACTTAATTTTTTTTGGCTATGACTACGGCTCAAGTAAATATGGTCATCTATATTTTATGTCCTTGCTTTCTTTAACGCCGCGGGCCTGGTTCTTTAAGGTCACGAATGGCGTGCGCGTATCAGCATGACATGGCGTTCTTGATGAGTAAGTAGCGAGCACAGTGGACTGAAGAAAAGAGACACACGCAGGGCAAAGGATGATAATGAATAATGTCTGGAGACAAGATACGCTCCCAAAGGGTGCAAAGTTTCTTCGAGGGTAAGGATAATTGTTGGTGTATCGGGTTGCAGGAGGTTGGCTTCACCGTTTGCATGGAGGCTGAGTCGACGGCATCGCTGCGCAGGATGGTGCGTTGTGCAGCGTATGCTGGACATACATACATACTGAGTAATACTTGTTGGGGGGCTAGTTGGTGCATGTTTCTAGACGAGGATTTTAGCGCCGAAAAAGACAACACATAGCAAGCGAGACGGGACTGCGCCTGTCCCGTCCCGCTTGCTATGTGTTGTCTTTTTCGGCACTACATTCCTCGTCTGGATACATACATACATACATACATACATACATACATACATGCATACATACATACATACATACATACATACATGCATGCATACATACATACATACATGCATGCATACATACATACATACATACATACATACATACATACATACATACATACATACATACATACATACATACATACATACATACATACATACATACATACATACATACATACATACATACATACATACATACATACACGCACGCAGGCACGCACGCACGCATGCATGCATGCATCTTTATTTCAGCAGCACGCAACATACAGTAAAAGCTCGTTAATTCGAAGCGCAAGGGGAAGCCGCTTCAGTTCGAATTAACGAAAGTTCGAACTAATGAAAGTGAAGGAGAGCAACAGTACACTGCGATTTGGAAGCAGGGCATGTCAGAAATTTGGCGTGTCAGAAAGCGATGGCGTGTGCCGCGGGCACACGCCATCTTCAAGTCAAAGCTCTGGGTCCGACTGTGCCACACCACCGATGTCCACAGAAACGAACGTTAGCCGAGGCTTAACACCATAACAATGAATCGCGAGGGCCGATACCTCCTAAGCTGAAAACAGAGGTACACAACCGATGAAGACTGCCGAGACAAAGATGCCGAACATGTGAAGGTGGCGAAGGCCCTGATTCGTTGGTTCTTGATTGCAAGCGCAGCTGCGACGTACTTGATTCGCTGTGTTTTGACGCTTGCAGTGCCGTCTCCGCACAACATTAACAGCTGTACAAGATTTGCAAAGCCTCCGAGATTTGCAACGGGCAAGAAGACACGGAGGTTACGTAGAACGGAGAGGCGGCAGCCGCCGCTGCCTTCTGGCTGACCCCGCGTCGGTTAGATTTTTTTCCGATTTTGCCTTCTCTCGCCGTTCTCTCCGTTTAGGAGGCAATACAGCCTTGTGTGTAGGCAGTATATAGGCGCTTTTCTCTGGCCGTGTGCCAGGCGAGCGTAGTTCGAATTATCCATGAGGGAACCTTCTCGCGTTCGAATTAACGGACTTTTTTATACATAGACTTCTGTGGAGCTTGGCCGGACCAAATCGTGCAGTTCGAATTATCCATAAATTCGAATTATTGAAGTTCGAATTAACGAGCTTTCACTGTATTACACATTTCGCGCCTGCATATGCGCAAATCGCTTGTGGGCGGGTCACGGCAGACAGGAG
The DNA here is from genome assembly GCF_038994185.2 of Dermacentor albipictus. Classification (NCBI taxonomy): domain Eukaryota; kingdom Metazoa; phylum Arthropoda; class Arachnida; order Ixodida; family Ixodidae; genus Dermacentor; species Dermacentor albipictus. The sequence goes on along the minus strand of NC_091825.1, from coordinate 105,144,947 downwards.
GTGTTAGATCGCTGCTTACAAGACAGAAGTAGAACATATATTATGGGCATGGCACTCTTTGGCCATACTTGGCGCTTGCGCCATTAAACACCACATATCATCATCCTCACCAACATATATTATGCATATAGCAATCAGGCTAAAAAGAATACATATCGTTTAATTTTTAGCTTAATTGCTGTTTCGTTATTTCTTCGGGAAACTGGCAAGAAATTGAAAAAGAAAGCATACATGAAATGAACACAATCTCTTCATTGTTTAGAATAGAAGAGAGAAAATAATTATAGCCAACACTTTTATAAAGAAACAATACCTAACAAATAATTTAGCTGGAAACAGCCACGCTTTAATTTGTTGTTTGGCTTCGTTTTGGTATTGTTGTCCAATTATTTCTTTGGGCAACTGGTTAAAAAGAAAGGAACGTAATAGTCTCGACACTTTTTACCTTAGTTCGTATATTTGTGCGGTAACTTATAAAGGTATGTTTCCTTAGCGTTTTAGGTTTACCCTGTATTATTTTGTGACGAATATGAGAAAGTATTCCGCAGAAGTATCACTGGTAAGAACAGAGCCGAAAACGTTTCAACACCTGCAGTATTATTTCTTGCGTTATTGTGTGAACAAGCAATACAATACGTGCCATACAATATTTCGCACATATCCTAATAGCTTATCCACTCGATCTACTTTCGTTTGTGGGCAGGAACCGGAAACTGAAATATCATATCTAAGCACATACTGGCCCAGAGCACTAAAAACTATCTTTCGCAACTTAAGAGGGATATTAAATTCAAGCGGGTATAACTGTACGGCTACCATGCGTAAACATTTTATTAAGTATTAATTGTGAACGTCCCACTACATACGGTCGTCAAAATGAAGTCCAAGATACTTAACGGAAGGGGATAACGGTAGAGACATGTAAGAGCATCAAAAACACTGAGAACCATGTAATTGAATGGACAGATCTAAGTTACCAGTCTTATGAGGATTTCTAAAACATATCAAGGCAGTTTTTTCTTTGTTTAAATATATTTGGTTAGCATTTCACCAATCAACCACGCCTATTGCGTGCTTTTGAAGTAGTTTAAGGCCCCTGAATATGATTCGTGTCATATAAGTAGTGCAGTGTCATCAGCATATTGAAATATTGCAGCATTCAGGTGTATGCTGGCTATATCATTCACGTAAACGTTAAATAAAAGAGGTCCCAGAACCGACCCTTGACGTACACCATATCTAATTGATGTAAAATCACTATATATATATTTTTACAGAGACAACGTGCAAATGGTTTGAACGATAATGGGAAAATAATTCCGAATTTCAATATCTCGTCAAATCTAAGAAAACCCCAAGCACAATACTATTTTGATCAATAATTTTACATATGAAATCGTTACATTCGTGAAGTAGGTCAACTGTACTTAGACTACGTCTAAAACCGTATTAGGAAGGACTTCGGATATCAAATTTATGGCAAAAGGATGTCTTGCAAGCGTAACGAAATTTCTCCATTATGTGCGTTAACACGTTCATTATTGCAATTGGTCTATAACTATTTTTATCTAGTTTACCACCTTTCCTGTAAATTCGTATAATTACTGAGGTCTTTAAACCCTGCGCGATAATAATAATAATAATAATAATAATAATAATAATAATAATAATAATAATAATAATAATAATAATAATAATAATAATAATAATAATAATAATAATAAAAATAATAATAATAATAATAATAATAATAATAACAATACATTATTATTATTATTATTATTATTATTATTATTATTATTATTATTATTATTATTATTATTATTATTATTATTATTATTATTATTATTATTTGAAAACATACATACACGCACATAAAAGGGATAAAAAGAGAGCAAGGTGCGCACTGCCGGCTACCACCGGAAAGGGCACAACACCTGTCTATTCTTCAGCAAACAAAGCAGCTTGCAAAACACACAACTTATACGAAAAAAAGAGAGATCAAAGAAAACTGCGTTTCCTCAGTAGTGTCCCACTAGCACTTGCTGCCGGGGCCAATGCAGCTGTGCAGCAACGAAATTTCCCACGCTAGAGATTATGCGTTGAGACTGAGTTTTTCGAAGGTAAACATCGCTGAATAGCGGTGCAGCTATAGGGACCTGCGTGTGGTACAACAAGGAGGTGTAAGCACGCGCATCGTGTTACTTACAGCTCCGTCTTCCTGAAGTCACGTGGCTTCAAATGAAGGAAGCACCAACTTCAAAACTGTTGCGTCGCTCGCCCTACTACCTGTAAATGCGCACATCTATATGTATTTAAATTGTTTGCCCTGACACGTGGAAACCAATTTCCATTCTCTAACTCGAAGTACGCTTAATCGTTCATTGCGTTTCAACAGAAGCAGAGCGGTGGGAAAAGTGCCATTTGTCGTCACCTTGTGGAGGTCACAAATTCCAACTCAAATACGACCCGAATAATAAAACCTGCTCTTATTCTAAGCCGACACTTTCTTCAAACAGTCTTTTTCTTTTTGTTCTATTCCTACAAATATTCCAGTAACAGTCGCACCACTCCTTATCCTACCTCTGCACAGAGTACCAAACCGAACATGAACAATTTCCAGCCATCTGTCATCTTGCTCTTCTGTCCACTCTTTTTGGTACGCGAATCTTATTCAGGAAATGTAAGAAGCTAGCTCAGTATGAACTAATAAACATTTTGTTGTAGACTTTCTTTTGAATCTCACTAACCTGCAAACATTCTGAAGAGTATTTTTAACCTCATGGATCGTTCTTCGTGTTTTACCAGCGGTTGTTCGACGCACAATTGCGCTGCAGAAATTTCTGTGACACTCAGTAAGGGTAGAGAAAGAACGTTTTTTTTTCTATTTTGGTGGTGTATGCCTAGCGTGTGCGCTTAAATTGAGATGTATACGTATATAACTATTGCTCCACCCCCGATCTACCTCTGCAGTTCGACGAATCGTAGACGCGCACATAAAGGGCGAAAGCAACCTTCGCAAAGAAATTAGGAAAGTCACGTTAGTAACTGTAACGCTTAATACGCGCTCAAGTTACCGGCGTTTATACATGCGCCAATTTCAGTCATACATCTACGTTTTACGGCCAAGCTGTTAGCCTCTGTTGTTGATCGGGATTTTTCGTGTCCGGATGCGCGGCTCTCGCGCACACAAAAATGTGGGCCGATTCCGGAGTCAGTACAAAAAAGCGGGAAGCGCACAGTGTACGGCTTCACCAAAAAGCATCACATGACGTCATCAGGTGACATCGTCACTTGAGAACGTCATCGCGTGACGTCACGTTTTACGTGATGTCGTCATCAGATTACGTCATCAGGCGATATCGTGACGTGTCGATGCCGTTATTCTCGTATATTTGACTTACAGTCCTGCGAAGCTATCGTGTCTTCAGATTGTGTGTTAGTCGTACTGTACGAATTTTTCCATACAATTTAAGAAAATCGAGTAGTTCAATAACGCACCTGCGCTTGTCGGAGGGCCTGGAAGAATGAGGATGTATGCTGCACTTCCGCACACGTGCGTACGTGGGTGACGTACGTCTCTTGTGGTGGTGTTGCTTGTCAAACGTCGTCTAAAGCGGATCGTGCTTGTCTAACGTCGGTAACAGCTTAGGTGTACATCCACTTTCACGGGGCGGAATGGAGGAGAAGGAGGAGGAATGAACGTTTGTTTTTGAAACAGTATCTCGGAGTAAGCACCAGTCCTACACTAGGTAGGAAGTCTCCTCATTCCAGGAACCCTCTGGCCTTCGCTGCCTCCTTGCCCTGGCGACGAGGCGTCGTTGTTGTTCCACGTCCTCGGAGACGAGCTTGGCCTCCCACGTTTCTATGAGGTCTTCGCTTTGTATGACGTTGTAACAGTCTCTCGGTGAAGGCAATGCGTCTTTGTCTAGATGCCATGGACATTCGATGATCAGGTGCGCTAAGGTGTCCGGTACGCCGCACATTGGGCAGTGATATCTTTGTAGCATTGGGTACAGTCTATGCATGAAGATTCCGTGAATGTAAGTAACCCTTTGCAGTCTTCTGAGTGTAGTGCTTTCTTCTTTGTTGAGTTTTTGGTGAGGTGGTGGGTACACCTCGCATTCCAGCCTGTGCTGTTGAAGGATCACTGAGTAGGTGACGGGCACAATCTCTGCCTCTGCTGACGCATACCGGGCATCTCGCGAGTAGGAAGGGCTTGCCCGGCAGCTGTGGCCTCGGGCCGCGGCGCGCGCCGCTTCGTTTCCCTCCAGCCCCTCGTGCCCAGGAACCCATGTCACGCAGGTGTAGGGGATCGGAATGCTTCGGCGCTTCAATGTGTTTAGTGCTTCTGTCGGCACGCATCCCTTAGCGTACTTCCTGGCAGCTGCTTCACAATTGGAAAAGACGACAGCTGCGTTCGTGCACATGGCAGTTGCTAGGGCGATCGCCACCTCTTCTGCAGCCTCAGGGTATTGTGCGCGGACTGTGGCAGACGCTAGCTCTCTGCCCTGAGAATCTACGACTCTCAGGGCGTAAACGTTTCTTTGCGGGTGTTTGACTACGTTGTATGTGGTGTACGGATCTTCACCTGTGTGTCTTCGCCATAGGGCATCCACTCGGGCTTGTCTTCTTTCCTTGTGGTACGTGGTGTGCATGTCGCATGAAATTGGGGCTATGTACAGCGATTCGCGGATGTTTGGAGGAATTTTTTCTTTTCGGTCGGTGGTGGCTATAAAGGTTTCACCGTAGCTCAGCCATGGCAGCACTGATATTCCGGTGGGTGTGAGCTTCAGTCGTTATTACTGACTGGCTTTATGAGCTTCCGCTAGATCTTGCCAGGTGTTGTGTACGCCCATTTTTAGAAGTCTCCTAGTCGAAGCCGTGGATGGTAGGCCCATGGCGATTTTGATGGCTTTGCGCATTTGAATGCTCTACCTCTGCATTCTTCAGCGCGAGGTAGGGCATGCCATATGTTATTTGACTGGGGAGGAGTACTTGCATCACGTGTAGCGTGTTATGTTCTTTAAGTTCTTATTCTTTAAGAAATATTTTTAAAAATGGGATATCTGTAGGGATAACGTTCCTAGATATACCTGGCGCCAGAACTCGCCTACGATTCTCCTTTCATTATTGCAATAGCAGTTGTGTGGGCACTCCAAGCAAATCCTTGCCGTCGCCGTCGTCGTCAGGTTCCGTATATATTTAGACATGTGCATGCTATATACCATGCCATGCTACATGGGGTGTGGTATATGCGGGTTATATAGCCCTACAATTCTATCACTAAAATTGCTCTTGCGCGGTCTTACATTCTTGACAAAATTATTCCTCAGAATTTTGAGAATGGCAGGCCACAGGCAAATGTCATCAAACAAAACACCGACAGCGCAAACCTTTTATCCTAAATTTTCTCAGACCTAAATAATTAGAGTGTGAAACAATAACAGGCCTCAAACCTTTAAATGAAGTAGATTTATTGGCGAGGCTGTGCAGTACCTCCGGGGTTGGCGCAGGAAGGAGGTGTGAAACGTACCCAACACGGAAGAGTGGTGGCAAAGTCGCTAGGAAAGACGTTGGCTGCAATTAATAAACAAATGAAATTGACCGATCGCCGGATTCAATCAGAGGACCCCTAGCCCAAAAGCTCGCTTTCACTTAGTCGGCTTACGTTTGTTTCAGTTCATACGGCCACTACAGGTACGAGCCTTCGCTTAATCATCTAAGACGTTGCTATGCATTCGCTGCTTCGCCCTTATGACGAAGCTCTAATCTTTTTCTACCGAAAGGTCGGTTTCAAGGACCACTCCGGCTTCGTCTATTTTCGAGTGACCAGCTTTATCGCGGCTTTTGTTTAAGGTTGCTTAAAACATAGCTCAAGCCAGCTTTTCTTGAAGTCGCGCCCACATTACAGGTAATGTGAAATCGCTGTCTTGAAATACTTATCCACGAGGGTTCGCGATTCACGCGGCTTTTCCAGATGTTATTTTCTTCATTGCCGGGTGTATTTACGCCATGGTCCTTCGACGCTCTTCACACTGGCGTGGCGGCATGTAAGGCTGAAGGCTGAAGGCTGAAGGCTGAAGGAGCTGAAGGAGCTGTGATGGAGGCAGAAATGAAGAGAATTGATGTATAGCGCAGAACAGAATTGGGTCGTGTTCCCATAGCCCGCCTCTCCCTCGCTCACACATTTACGCACGCGCCTCCAAACACACGTGCGCATGCGCACGCTTACACTCCCTCTCACACATTCACATTCGCTGAAACGCACGCAATAACGCATAGCGAACGCCCCATATGGGCGCTGACGATTCACACGCATATGCACGCATTATCTGTATGCACGCACTGTCACACACACACGCGCGCGCGCGCCATGTGGATAGGATACGCGATTTTGTAAATGTAGCATGCCCTGAACGCCGGCGCAGTTTTATCACACGCCTTTTTTCCCCCTCTCCTCTCCCGCACCCGACAAATCCTGATTACTTCGCATGTCTTCGTGCTGCATTCCGCCGAACCCGCAGTCCATCTGGTGGGCCGGACTTCCTGCTGGCTTTTTTATCGCTGTAGAAACATATACTGGGCGTTTCCCGAACCGCCGAGAAAATGCTGTCTGACGGGAAACAGTCCGCCCGCGACGCGACTCTCTAATTGAGCGGCGGTGCGCCGGTCGCATTGAAACCAGGACGCCGCGGCTTCATTTCGGGAGCCCTTTTCCTTCGGAATCACAGAGAAAGATACAGAGAGAGAGAGAGAGAGAGAGAGAGAGAGAGAGAGAGAGAGAGTGCGTGTGTGTTTGCGACGGTCGCGCGGCAGTCTATTAGCGCGTGCGAGTTCTGCGAGCGCACTGGAGGGGAGAGCGTTTGCCGAGAGGCGGCCAGCGCGGCGGACGCAATCACCGCGGATGCGAACGCGCGGCGCTCATTAATAGGAAACTCCTCGGCGGGACACGGCTCTCGTCCAATATCGGCTAGCCATCGCCGTCGTCCTCGCAGAGGTCGTCGAGTGTGGCACAGCGGCGCGGATGCCTTGCTAGCGCGGCGAAAGATTACAGCCACGGTGGCTCGACGGAATAAGGGGACTTTGTGTGAGGTGGCGGTGGCGGTGGGGGGCCATGGAGTGTGTATACGCCGAACCGGGCCGGCCGGTGCGGGCGGGCGGGCTCGTCCCAAATTACCTCGAGTCCGCGGGATAGTGCGGTGCCCGTGGCTGCTGCGCAGCGGCCAGGTTCGAGAAGTAAGCGCGCTAGGCGTCGTGCCGCCGACCTTATTAGCGAATCTTAATTCCTCCCGCCGTCCCACACCGCCCCGGCGCACTTCGAAGGGAAAGCGCGGGCGCGGGGAGGAGGGTAAGGCGTGCGGGATTCCCCCGTGTTCCCCTCGGCGGCCCCTCTGCGAAAGTCAAGAGTGTCTCGCATTAATTAGCGCTTCCCGTCACCGTGTCCGGCTTGCCGACTCCAGCGCGGTATAGGGTCTGTCGCGTTTCCTATCGCGCCTCTTCAACCTCTCCCCACCCAGTCACCTTGTTCTCTGATTTGTGTGCTACTGTAAGACAACTTTGGCAGTGCGCCGATTTTTCTTGCGTTGTTGTACATAACGCTCCGGCTTAGGACACTGTTCTTGTATTCTCTTCCCTAACTTCTTCGCTAATCTCTTCCTGGAGACTGTCCTTTCGCTCTCCACTGTTCCGCAAACATCCTTGTGAGACCGCTGCAGTTAACGGTATGCAAATATATAGCACCAAAGATCAGGGCGAAGACAAAATAGGCGGCAAATTCCAGCTACATATACATCCATGTTTTCGAACTTCAAGAAACTCCTAACGAACTTGTCTGTGCCGTGTGCAGCTTCGATTAGTTTTCTCTCGGACACCTATACCTGCGCAGTTGCGAACTTGTTAAGCTCCTAGGCGTTTCGGGTGCGTGCGCTGTAGTATCTTTTCTTTCTTTCTTTCTTTCTTTCTTTCTTTCTTTCTTTCTTTCTTTCTTTCTTTCTTTCTTTCTTTCTTTCTTTCTTTCTTTCTTTCTTTCTTTCTTTCTTTCTTTTTCTCTCTCACGTTCACTCTCTATCGCTCTTCTCAATAATCCTAAGTTCTGGAACTTGAACTCAGCGTCAGGTAAGTGAAGGAACGAACAGATGGCCCACGCTTACTGAAATTGGGACACACTCGCGTGGAAAGGCAAACGAATGAACAAATAAAATGATCCTGCCTCTCAGGGTTCATATAAAGGATGGCTCGAGAATCCCGGTCCTTCGATGGGAATCTCGCTTTAGGCGCTGCCAGAAAGTACATATACATATATTTTTCTCCGTATTCAGCTCAGCAGCAATCGCCTTTTAATTAGAGATGACCTTGACGGTGCGTTCGCAAGGTCGGATCATTCAACGGCGAGGCATGTTTTAAAGAAATGGGAAAAGAAAGAAAAGAAAAGAAAAAGGAATATAGACCTGCAGCCTAATACGGTTCCCGCTATTTCCACTGACTCCACTCTCAGAGTTGGTTGCGCCTCTGATTAGAAAGGGGCGGGGTGTACTGCACGGCAGTCGCTCACCGGTTGAAACGATTCCGCCCCAAAGCGATCTGCAATTTGTAACCTCGCGAGAGTGGCGCAATGCGAACGTTGCGAGGATTATGTAACGCGAGACGGCGTCTTCGAGTCGTCCTGTCTCCCGTCTTCGACCATTTTCCTCTCTTCCTTTTTTAAAGCCTGGGTCACACGGTCTCGGGTTACACGCCTGCTGAATAAAAGTGTCGAGTCAGCAAATCGGTCTCGGCTTCGCGGTGTTCGCCTGGCTTGCTCTATTTTAGAAGGGTCTGGGCGGTCACGTGAGACACGTCCGCATTGTCTGGCCTCTCGAATAGCGTATACAAAACTCAGTATCGTTATGTAAGCCTTTCTCGACGCTTTGCTAAATGAACGGTCCTTCTACGTTTAGCTGCAGGAGTGGGCGTCGTCTCAGTAAGGCTAATACAACGAATGTTATGAAACACTTGCTAGCCTGCCATTCGGGTCACTCTTTTTTTTCTTCTTTCAGCTCAGCGCTAACGGTTCTAACGTGCTTTAACATCTACCAGATAAGCACCGGACGATTCGAAACGCTGTCGATTCACAGCGTCGATTCACGCTGTCGAAACGCTGTCGATTCACGTCTTGATTTCAGTGTATACGGTTCCAGTGTTGCGGACTTTTGAAAAAGAAAGAAAGAAGAGATCAATCCAGCGCCACAACCGACTGAGAACTGATGCAGAATAAGTTTACCATTGTAAGAACACTCCTAGGACTACATCGATGACATTGTTCCGTTAAAGGGACGCTGCGAAAGAAATGGCCAGGCTTAGCTTGGTTAAGCCAAGAATGCGTTGCACATTGCGCGAGTTGGGGCCCAGCTTTTCCTCCGGCTGTCGTGACGTCACGTCACGTGGTTGCGCTAAAGGTCAATGGTGGCTGCTCGGCCGCCCCCAAGGGCTGAACTGAGTGATTGCAATATGCAACGCATAAAAATAGAAGCAACTTAATAACAAACATAGCAAACTTAAAAGAGAATAGACCCACATATGAGACGCGCAGCAATGAACAATGGCTCATACCCTCAATGGTGGCTGCGGGGCCGCGCCCAAGGGCTGAACTGAGTGATTGCAATATGCAACGCATAAAAATGCTAAGCCAAGCCCAATTGGCAGATTATGCCGCAGCAGGTCCCCTTGTCGCCTTATGATAAGCAAGGAGAACAAGGAGCAGTCGCTGGATGGACTCAATTTTTTTCGTTAGTGGCAACTCCACGAATCCAACAGGCCAAAGAAAGCCACAGAAAGTATGGAGGAAATTAACAGTGTTAGCTTTCATTGAAATCTAGAAATAATACGAAAAATGGAAATGACAGTGGGAGAAAAGGCAACTTGTCACCGTTGAGAGCCGAAACAGAACACAGGCTCCGGAGAGCGAGAGCGAGGGTGATTTGGCGTCGCGGTGATGCCGTCTCCCTTCACGCAACACCTGGCGCGCTACTACGGCAGCAGGTTTAACTTTTCACCCGCTCGGCTCCTTCGAGGCGAGCTGGTGCCATGCCATTGCAGCCAGTGGGAATGTAGGTGCCGTGTCGCTACTGCAGACTCCGGACGCTGAATTTTTCACTCAATGAGCCGTTGGACGCTGTCGCATCGGTAACCTCCGTCATGTGCAAATTCAGGGGTTTATATACGTCCATTTTCTTTTTTTTCTTATCCAAGGTGCAGGGTAGGATCCAACCGGACCCATGTCTTGTTATACCCCTGTCACACTGGGAGTTTTAATGTCATTCGAACCGAATGGCATTAGCATCGAATGACATTATGCGGTTGCTACACAGCGATATTTAATGTCATTAGCACCGAATGACTTCGGCAATCGAATGAGTTCGAGAAACTCATTCGGCTTCGCACTCGGAGCGAATGTGTACTCTCAACCCCAGAAACAAAGCAAAACAGGACACAGTATTTGCAAATTGAAAACCGTACTCGTATAGAAACAATAACGTTTGCGTGTTTTAATGGACTTGTTACTCTAAAGAGACAAAATCTGTGCGGCAGGCTGTCGCAAAATGTTGTTACTCTCCTGCTCAGTAGCGTCTGGCCGCCGTCCATGCCGCCGTCCATGGCGCCGCCACTCTGCTCGTCGGTCATAGAACGTCTAATCGCTTCCTCTGATTATTACGCCTTGCTCGTAATGCAAAGTACGCCGCAACTTATCGCTTCACCTCCTGCAACTTAGCGCCGTCGTCCAGCGTCGACATGTCAGCCATTTTGTTTGTTTTCAATTTATCGGCTACTCAGGTGGCTAAGCCTTGTTTTGGCTTATAGTGGCCACATAGTCTGAAATAGAACAACTTTTTTTATACGCATTACTAAAATATTTTTTTTCAGTGAAGTGACGTTCCAAAAATATATTTAAAGTTATGGAATGCTTATGCAAGCAATTTATACCTACCTTGTTCTATTTTAGTTGGAACGTTTTTTTCGTAATCATCGCCATTGATATCGCCACCGAATGACATTAATTTTTCGAGTGTAGCAGCTCCGGGGGGCGAATGACATTCGTTGCATCGAATGCCATTCGATTCGAATGACATTAAAACTCCCAGTGTGACAGGGGTATTAGTCGGTCTACATTTCCTTGCTGTTCGGTCTTTCTCTTTCCTGTCGCATCTTCCTGTCACTATTAATATGTTACACGACACTTGCACAGCCAATAAAACGAGCTTTCTTCGCGTGAGTATCGACCCCGTCAATAAACCACCTGAGCTTCGGCTGGATGGACAGCCCAACCTAACGTAACCTAGCCTCGCCTACTCTAACATAATGTAACGTAACCTAAACTAACCTCGCCTAAAATAAACACTAAAAACTACTATGTGTAGGCGGGTGTGTCACCAATGAACTATTGCAGACTCACAAGTATCAATTTCGTTCTTCATGTCAAGCGACATTAAACAAAGTATACGCACGGCAACTAAAGGTTAACATGGACCAAAGGGCCGACGTATGTTCTGTATAGCTTGTATGCCCTACTTCGTTGTATTCTCTATTGGCCGTATGTTACTCTTTACTTATTTCTTGTATTGCATGACTTACAGCGTCAGAGATAGTTCCATTTTGTTCGTTGGTAATCTTCTGAATTTACTCTTACGACCTGATATTTCGCTGTTTTAATTTCGTTCCGGGATGATGGAACTGCGTGACATATCTTGCAATTTTTTCACCCTTCTTCCTCTTCCTTCTTCAGTTGCACAGAGCCTCCTTTCTTTCTCCATCCGTCCTTTTGTACTTCGTCTGCTACGTTTCTCACTCAGCATGTCATATGCCGAGCCTCGTTCTGCGGGCCGCAGCCCGTCCATATATCTTCCCACGTGTGATTCATGTCTGTCTTCCTTTCCCAAAGGTCTTCGCCGTCACACGAATGGTCGAGCCACTGGTAACAAGTGTCAAGCAACTGTCCTACTGGCTTGGAGAAGATGAAATGTTACAGTGTTTTACGTATAGACGTACTACTATGCACGTACGCACAACAGAATAACGAACAAATGTTTGCCGTAAAAGCGGCATCAGTGGCACTTTGGAACATTTTGTTCGAAAATAATAAGCTAGCGTTAGTTAAATCAGGTTTAATGATGCAAACGCAACTGAGGCTGTGCTGCGCAAGGCGCAAACTATTAAGATGTCAGTATTAAAAGCAGCAAAAGCTGCATCACTCAAAGGTTTATTCAAATATCCAGTTCCGTCTAGAAAACTCAGGACTTCCCTCAGCTGTACAAGTGCGTTATCTCAGAAATGTTAAGTGGGGAGTAAGAGCATTTACCTATCTGTATAATTCATGAAAGCGTTGCCGCATTTTTTGTTGCGATATGCTGATGTGTAGTTAACGTGTGTACCAGTGTTAACCATTCGTGGCATTTCTATCATGGTGGTTGCTATCTTTCGTTAGCGAAAAGTAGTTTGTGAGGTGCGTGAGCACCATCCGAAGTGGACGTATAATTATGTAAAAAAGTCGCAGTTTCCCCCGAAAGGCGAAGCACCGATTGGGATAGCGAATTGGTAGACAGCCATACGAAGTAAGGATAGTAGTTTTATCGACTATATAAACTTACGAACTATATTAGCAGGTATGGTGTCAGCGCGCACAGGCAAACATGAACACATTGCACTCGATGACAGCGAACACACGCTGTCAAAACGCTTGCATGAGGAAGTGCGGCAGCAGCAGCGAGCGAAGTGTCCTTCGTGCTGCCCATCGTCTCAACGCAAACTGAGCGGCGAGAACACAGCGCGCACGTTGGTATGAACCGTCTGCAGATCGCTTTCAATATGCTGCGGACAGGGCGGGCATGCGCGGCCGCCTGGACCCCCCAAAGCAGAACGTGCCTCCTCTACCTGCCCTGCCGCCGCTGACCCCCCGCCTTCTCCCGTGGCGCGCGCGAGATTGAGGCGCGATCATCGGTTCCCTTTGCGCGCGGTCGCGAAATACACAGTTGCTGCCGGAGAACTACGCCGCCCCACCGCGCTACTCCCCCCCCCCCCCCGCCCCGGCCTTTCGCGCGATGGAAGTCAGCGCGTTTCCTCTCAGCTTTCCGCCCTCGCAAGCCAGATTCAGCCGCGATGGCCGACTCCTCTCGCGCGATTTCAGTCGCACATACACCATACGGTGCGCGGCGACGGTATTATCGCCCTTGTACTTTATATGGAACATCACAGCGACGCCTGCGTTAACACCGACGGCGAAAATGCACCTGGAATGTCCACATAATTGCTATCACAATTAAAAAAAAACGTTCTTTGTGATTGGACATGCTCGTTTCGCGAAGCATGGATTTAGTGTGTCTGGTGATCGTGACCAACAATGACAGTAGGTCCGCGCTCCTTTTCTCTCTCTCACGGCATCCATAAGTGCTTGTACAACGATACTTCATCATCATCATCACCCTGGTTACGCCCACTGCAGGGCAAAGGCCTCTCCCATATTTCTCCAACAACCCCGGTCACGTACTAATTGTGGCCATGCCGTCCCTGCAAACTTCTTAATCTCATCCGCCCACCTAACTTTCTGCCGCCCTCTGCTACGCTTCCCTTCCCTTGGAATCCAGTCCGTAACCCTTAATGACCATCGGTTATCTTCCCTCCTCATTACGTGTCCTGCCCATGCCCATTTCTTTTTCTTGATTTCAACTAAGATGTCATTGACTCGCGTTTGTTGCCTCACCCAATCTTCTCTTTTCTTATCCCTTAACGTTACACCTATCATTCTTCTTTCCATAGCTCGTTGCGTCGTCCTCAATTTGAGTAGAACCCTTTTCGTAAGCAGCAAGAAAATCAAAGTGGGTTTAACAGAGGGTAAGAGGGAGGAAGGAGGGGAAGATTGATTTTACATAGGACCACGCTAGCCCAACAAGATATCTACATGGGACCTGCGTACGATGATGCTTGATTAACTTTTGGCCTGCCGATTCGACGAATGTTTGCCATCCGCTGTTTCATCGATAGCCATCGCTTCAGGAGCTGAATTGGCGAAGCTTGTCACTGGCAACGACTCCGCCTTTGTTTGGCCGCCTATGCGCTGTAGTACTACGTCAGCATGATATGTGGGATCTCCTCTCATGAATAGAACTGTAAGAACTTTCGTTTAGGGAACGTAGCTTCGTGTCTTACGTTGCCGCTCACGTCTTCATCTTTACTGCTTTGCGTTATTCTTTCAAAGCTCGCTGGTTTATAGCCTCGCGCAGGCGAACTCGCATACTTACCGCCAAGCTCGCGGTATACACGTGGCGGCGGTAGCGGTGGATGCAATACACTGATCGATGTCGATGCAAGTTACTTACTGGAACATTGGCTTCGTTTTTGTTTTTCTTTTGCCTTATACTCACGCCGCTTTCTCCGATGTTACGAAGAGAGCGGCCCGCAAGAATATCGCGGCCGCACCAACACTCCGCAGACTTTTCCGCTTTTCCATCGACAGGGAACGCGAACGATATCGAACGACCAGACGCGGCCCATGAAGTTATCGGTGGTGGAGAAGGAACGGGGGAAGGGGGAAGGGGGTTGTTACTTCGCGTTCGCTGTGTAACCCCCCCTTCCCCTTCTCATCCAACTGCCAGCCAAGAGTTTCTGGCTCAGCCGCGGTCCGGCATCGGCGTCGTAAAGCGCCCACTCCGGTGTTGTACGAGAGGAAAGGGGAGCGGAGGTCGGGCGTCGGGAGCTCGCAAAGCCGTAGTTCCGTACTCGCGCCCTCACTAAATACGCGCAGCACTCGCGAGGTCTAGAGCCCGCATCGACGAATGTCGGAAACAGAATCAGAAAATCCTTTCAACGAGGACGTCGAAAAAAAGGAATACTGTTCCCGATTGGCCGGCCGGCCCGCGTGTACGAAAAGCCAGTCATCATCGCCGAGGCAGCAGTACAGCACAGGGCACAGCCTACTGGGAACCCTTCTTTACGTCATATTCGGTTCGATGATTAGACTACCCCTATTGGCGGACGCTTACTTCAGCTTCCGCAACGCTGTATGGTTCTAAGAAGGCAGGGCCCGTGGGGTGCTGCACTCCCGAGGGAACGAAAGTGAACGGCGAGGAAAAGGGAGAAAGCAAGCCTGGCAGCAGGGATTTCTGACCTTCGCCGGCTGACCGGTGGGAGCGTCTTCTTCGGTTTCTTTTATCGCTTCGTGTCGCATTTAATGGAGGAGAAGCGGCAGATGACGAAACAGGATCTTCGACCTCTGCGAGGGAGTGCCTCATGGCTTTCCCGAAAGCCACCTCTCGCTCTCCTCCCCTATCCTCCCTACTCCCCCTCCGCCCCCCCCCCCCGAGCCTCGTTTCTCTCACGGCCGCCTTATTTATTAACATAAAATATCTCCGGCGCTAGTCTCACGGCGGGCCGCTTGTAAAACTCGTAAAACCAAAGTTTATTGACGGACCCTCGAGCCCACACGCGAGTTGGGCGCCGAGTCCGGCGAATAGAAGCGAAAGTGCAACTCACGGTACGGAGGAAGAGGTGGGAGACCTACAAGACATAATATTAAAGAGAAAAGTAACGTAGGTAATACAAGCGGATGAAACTAACTGCAATGACGACCACGACGAATGTTCGGTCAGTAAAAAAAAAATACACAAGGGGGGTGGGGGTCAGAAGGTACACACACACACGGTGTGACCTATACGTGTAACTGGAAGAAAAAGGCATACGGTCGACGAGGGCGGTATCGTAAAAAAGGTCCGGCAGCCTTTAATACGTGCGTGTTTGTTATATATGTCTTTGTGTGTCGTGTAAACTTGCGCTTAGGTTCGTGCGCGTGTCTTCCTTTTTAAATTTATTTCTTTAGGCCTATCCCTGGTTTTTCACGAGCCCTGCGTGTACGTGGACGCCGTGCGGCATTGCGAGGCGCCTGGTTTACGATCAGGTCGTCTCTGCTGCGTCTTTTCAGATATATATATATATATATATATATATATATATATATATATATATATATATATATATATATATATATATATATATATATATATATTGTAATGAAGCAGACGCGCCCCTGTGTATGTGCCGTCTGAAGAGGAAGACGAAGGGCCGTGCCGTGATCTCGAGCGACCCCGTGCTTCGGACAGCCCTTGCAGTGCCTTGGTTTGCCTAGCGTTCCACAACGTCGTGAACGAGAATAAACCTCATCGCAATATATATATATATATATATTGCGATGAGGTTTATTCTCGTTCACGACGTTGTGGAACGCTATATGTGGAACGTTCCACAACGCGTGAACGCGTTGTGGAACGCTATATATATATATATATATATATATATATATATATATATAGGGCGAAACGTTCAATGTTGTACGTATTTTCAGCCTTTAAGCGTTTCTTGCTCGGGCTTATTTTTTGTGCCGCTTTACAGGCAGACGTTTCGAGTAAACACAACGCGCTTGGAGGGGAAGCTCTCCCCTGGGTATAGTGCTGTCCGAACGCAGCAGAGAAACGCCTCCAGTTTTGCACCTGTGAAAAGGCTTGTTCGCGCCGTGATAGAGCATATCCTAAATTTGGCAATGCTTGAAGCTTCACGAAATAAGTCCGAAGGTTCATTTGTTTCGTTTTTACGTTTGCATCAACGTATCAAGAACGTATATCAATATAGTAACCGTCGGTGATAGAGAAAATTGCACAAGACGAAGAATAGGGGAGTGATTTTGTTGAAGCTCATCATTCGTAAGCCCTGTTTGCCCTTTGGCCGGCGAACTTCACTAATAAAGTTTTCGATGGCATGACTGACTGACTTGTTTTTACGAGTTTTTCTATTAGCGGGGACCTTTTACGCGCATGCTCAGCTACAATTAGTTCAGCAGTGGATGAAAAAGTTAGGGAGAGGCCAACTGCAAAGAAAAAGAAAGCATTAAATGACACAACAAAATGCGCGCGTGTGTGTATGCACGCGGGGGTGGGGGGGGGAGGGAGCGGCGGCATAGGACGGAGCGATACGAACTGCGCTGACATTGCGCAGCCAAAGGTAGCAACCGGACATGCGCTTAATGGAACACGGGTTATGTATTTTTTTTACCTAGCTGTTGGAGCATTGAATGTCTTAGTAGGCAATTTACCCACAATTCAGGCGTAGTTTTCCAGAAGAACGAACACAGCATAGCCAACACTCGCATGAAACATGCCCATGCTCTGGTATAGATCCTTCATCCAACTGGGTTTCTGATAACAGTTGGTGACCACAATGTTGCTTCGGTTCTTTCGCGCAGGTAGTGGACACCGATGACTCCGAGAAGCCGCTTACAAGCCATTCGCCGCTATGGTTAAACCTCCAAGCAACCTGACAGCTGTCAAGTGAGTACCGTGCACTTTTAGTGCACCTACTTTTGATAATTTACTCGAGCGCGCCCGCGTGTCCTCCAGTGTAAGTTTATGTAGAAAGGAGTTGCAGGCGACACATGACAGTTGACCTCTGAGGGGTGGCGTCACGCACTAAACCCAACAGTCGGCTTTACATTCAGTTAAGGCTCACACCGGTGACTAAAAGCGGTCGCGCGACCAAGATGGTCGCAAATGTCGCGAATGGTCCCTTTTCTCGAAAAACGACTATTCTGGGCCAGTCGCTCGCTGCTCGATTTGTCAGTCGCGTGACCGTGGTGGCAAAACTGCTAAACCAGTCAGCGGCGCGCCCAAAGTTATGTTAGCATGTGTTTCCTACCGGCGTCCTTCTGCGTCACACCGAATACATATCGCACGCCACCACTGTAGACTGCAGGAATGTAATCGGCGTCTTGCCTCGTAATGCTGGAGCGCAGCAGTTCCAGCCACGTGTCGAATGTGCGCGGTAACGTTCGCGGGAAACTAAACAGCAGCGAAAGAAAGCACAAAAGTTATGCACCGACTCTCACACAACGCGAACTAGAAATTACAACTCACTCTCGATATTACTCCTCATCACGCTCGCGGAGTTCGAGCAGGAGGCGGCTCTGTATGGCCGGTCACTTATCGCCAACGGCGCCAAGGGCGCGCGCACTATACACTCTTAAAACGGTTGCACCCTTTGGGGTGTAAATTTGTCCCACAACGATAATCGTCATCAGCCTTGCTTGCGTTTCCTTTCCTGAAAACACGGCGCTCGCTACTTTCCTGTCGAGAATGCTGCGTCACACTGATAACGCGCATGCCGTTCGTGACTGGAAAGTGCCGGGCTCGCAGCGATAAAGAAAGGAAACGCGGGCAAGGCAGATGACGATTATTGTTGTGGGACAAGATACGCCTCAAAGGGTGTAAATTTTTCTAAGAGTGCACTATACACTCTTAAAACGGTTGCACCCTTTCAGGTGTAATTTTGTCCCACAACGATAATCGTCATCAGCCTTGCTTGCGTTTCCTTTCCTGAAAACACGGCGCTCGCTACTTTCCTGTCGAGAATGCTGCGTCACACAGATAACGCGCATGCCGTTCGTAACTGGGAAGTACCGCGCTCGCCGGGTTCGAGAAACGAAACGGGGGCCAGACGGATGACGATTATAGTTGTGGGACAAGATAAGCCCCAAGGGGTGTAAATTTTTCTAAGAGTGTAGCGTCGCTTTTTGTTCGGAATCTTCCACGCTGCCGAAGCTGACACCGCGCGCGTGCGGCACAGCACATCAGCACAGTGACGACGTCTTCCTCTTCACTCGAATCAGAATCCATGGCTGTTGCCCGAACGCGAAAGCAGCGAAGTGCGCGCGAACTGCGTAGATCCCTGGAGTTCTCGCTGAGAACGATAATCTCCGGGATTGCGACTTGCAGGTCGCGCTCGCCGGGGCTTGCCGGTGTGAGCATCGGTCGCGTTCGGTCGCTTTTTTAGTCACCAGTCGCAAATGGTCGCGTAAGTGCGTAAAACTTTATTGGCAACGAGGATCAGTAGGTCGTTAAGCGGCCAGGAACTCACAGTCCCTGGCAGCCTCCTCGGCCCGCTGGACGACCCGATGTTGTTGATCTGGGTCCGAGCTGAGCAGAGCAGCCTCCCAATCCTTGGTATCTAACATGGTCGCGAGACCTCCTCAAGTCGCCGGTGTGATTGTGCCTTTATTGTCCGTCGAGTGATGGGTAAAGTGAGAAGGGAAGCTGACCGTGTTCGCTGTTTCGTCGGGCTGTAGGATTCGCCCAGAGATTAACCCTTAGTTGTTGCTCTATTTGTTAGCGTGACGTAATCACCCGAGTTGAACGAAGTGGACACAAGGCAGCGATCTCGTGTCGTGTGTTCGCCATTGCTTTGCCCTCGTCATATCGTTCGGTTGTGCTCGTTTTGGAAACGGAATCGTTGCTCCACCCGTGCGTCGTGGCGGCTACAAGCTATATCGGGCTTCTTGCTACAATAGGCCGTCTTCAGTCTCGCCTTGTGATTCAGTGATGCGCGGAGCGCTGGATTCGCAATGTGCAAAACGCAGCTTTTCCTCACACTTTATGTTGGGAAACGCCGTTTTTCGATATGGAATGGTCTGTATTACCTCAGCACTGAAACATCGTGTTGCGTTGCTTCTAATCGGCTCCGGGAAAGCTCCCCTTCACGTGAAATTTCAAAACCACTCAACATAGTAGCACTATGGCGTGTACCGTTGTATCCATCCGAATTCATCGGTTTGTACACTTTGTTTCATCAGCTGCTTTCATATTTTCGGTAGTTTCATTTTTCTTCTGTCTTTTCTTTTGCGCGAGCGTGTGTGTTTGATCTGAGAAGAAACGAAAACGCGTTAGCTTTAAAGCGCGTTCCAGCGAGTGAACTGGCATCGAAAAATAAGAAAAAAAAGAAATAAATGCAAGAAAGTGATAAATGTTTGGCCCTTTAAATGATATTTCAAAGCCCGCTTGCGCACCCAGCGTTGTGAAAGTGGTCCAGCAACGATTTCCTTTCGGCAAACGTTGCAAAGTCCTGGCGCCAAGTTTTGATGAGGTGGAAAAGTCGGAAGCGAGATACGAAGAAAACATAAAAAGAGGATCAATACCGAGCCACAGAAAGACGTATTCCTTTTTTTTTTACGCTTGGATATCATTTACACTTCTGGGTCGTTACGAGCCGATCCGACTTCACGCTTTTCGCTTAGAACAGAAAGTAAAGTAATAAACAAAAATAATCCGAAAGGACGACGTGAAATAAAGAAAGTGGTCCCGGACATGATGCAAGACGGTGTCGTGACCTCACGTCTTTCGAAGGTTTTTGCTTACTTTTATATCTTGTGAACTCGTTTTTTTCCTCTGGCTTTTATTCCAGTCACACGCTGCTGTATCTCTAGTGGGAGATGCATGAAATACTCGCACACAAAGGCGCACAAAGGCAAGCATAGACGCATGCAGAACACTATTATACGAAGAACAGTTTTAGAAGAATCCCTCTGGCGTTTTGTTGTTGCGCGTTTGCCATGATAGAGAGCAAATCAGACTGTAAGAAAGTTGAGCGAATCAATTGTGGCAACTGTTATATATTGAGAAGCACTCATTTAAAAGCGTTGAGGTGGACGCTACTGTGGGTGCTGGCGATGCAGCTTAACTTACGCATTGAAAGTAAAGTGACCGCGTATAATAAGTGAAACAATGTATAATGCAGATTAGCAAAACCAGAACAATGTGAAAGCAGGAGCCAACATTTCGACAAGTGGACTTGTATTCTTCAAGGCGTATAATGCAGACGACATAAATGGGTGAGATACTCACACAGGCAATTCCGCAGCTCTATATACGTACATTATGAGCCATCTGCGTTGTACACTGTTTATAGTACGCACGTGACAATGCTCCGTTTCTGAATGAATTGATAATGTGCCATTACGTTGATATTAGTATTTATATGCCACTTGACGATGCACTTTAGTCCACACAAGCGTAGAGCAGAACATTATATGTGCTGCTGAAAAAAACGAAACATAATTTGCCGCTGTATAGGAATGTGTAAAGCAAGGACTTACAGTACGACTGTATGAACATACATATGCCAATAGTCGCGGCTTTTAGGAAAACAAACTTCGAGGGGATAGCTTGAGTTTCTGTTTTATTCGCTCGGATAATCTTTTTGTAAGCCGTGTGATCGGCCTGCAGAAGAAAACAGATGGAATATTTGCTCCAGTGCAAAATGATGTTGTTTCATAGACGAAGCGTGTCTGCATATTATTAATAGATGCAGTGTTTAATTGTGAGAACATTATAGACGAGATGAAGGAACAAGAATGATCAAAAGAACTAGGGAGCAAGACAGAGCGAAAGGAAGTGGGAGGCCGTTTAATGTTTCTGAGACCTCGGAAATGAAACCGACAGAGAAAAGAAAAGACAATTAAGCGAGTGTCTAAGCCCGCTAGCTGGAAAATTGCCCTTTCCAACATGGCCTTGCTATTCACAAAAGTTCTACGAAGGCCTGTGATGAAAACCAACGAGTAACGAGTAACAAAAAAAAAAAGAAGTATCTGAGGAACTAACAACAGGCGCTCTGTTCGCGATGTCGTGAAGCCTTTTCACAGCAGATGTCGGAACGACTTGGTGAGGCTTGACCAATACTGACAACTGTGCGCAGACATTTCGCAGAGCATGTCGTTGTCTCCCATCCTTAATGCCCACGCTTCTTCCCCGTATACATGTACTTTCGCTGGGTGGGAAACAAATAAAGGACGGGGTGGTAGCCGCGACAGCGATTAAGAAACAAGTGACCCTTCTACAACGAAGACGGCAGGCCAGAGTGTAAGTACCATGAGGGGAAGAAAAAAGAAGGAGATGGTAATTAAATTGTGCCCTCCATTTTGAGCATGCCGCGTCGGCGAGCCCATTTCTCGAGATTCTGCAACTCCCTGCGCGGGTTGTCGTACCATTCGCTTCATGCGGCGGAGGCGTTTCGCTGCACGTTCAATCTCGTAGGTTCCGTGCAGTGTTGGTAAGGTCAGCGTTCAAAGTAGGCGGGAGTGCCTGACGTACGAGCGCACGAGCGATGCCTGTTGATAACGATAATGTTTCGCAATCAGGCGAGACGACTGAACAACAGGGGAAGGCGCTGAAGATGTTCATCTGGATCACGACTGAAGATGAACAAGTCGTCGATGTAGGCAAAACGGAAGCGCAGGACTCCATTCAAGGTGCCAACGAAGTGATGCAGGTTTTGATCGGATATGCGTAGGCCGAACAGCTCGCGGACATATAGTTGCAAAAGAGACTATAACGACGTGATGATCGCTATTTGGGTCGCACCAGACGGCTCGACAATGGTGGTAGGACTTGACTAAATGGAGGTTTATTCATTTGCGGTGACATAGTAGATAATTTGGGCGTGAGCGACTTAACTGTTTTCGGCGGTTCAGTGCGTCGTTTGTTGCACGACTGCTGATTGCTGCTACAAGGTCCCGCGTGCCTTTTTCTAGGCACTTTCTTACCCGTTTTGCTTCGTACGATAAGTGAAGTCGCGGACTCCAGAACCATCAGCGGACCGATGACCACGAAATTACGCAATAGGTATTCGCGTCATGCGAGAAAGTAGCGGATTACATGAATTAGGCAGTACGGTTTTGTCGCATGCCTAAGCAGCAATGGAAGGTAAACTTTGAGCGTGGATGGCTCCCGCTGTTCGGAATTAAAGAACAGACTTAAGTATATAAGCGCGTGAAGAAGTGACCCTTCAGAGGGGCAGCATCGTGTAAATGGCTTCTTTTTCGTCTGACGTGAAGTCACAAAGCTACTGAATTTGGGGAACTGCCGCCGGGCCGTCATTTCCCCGAGAGAATGGAAGGCACCGACTTTTCTTCAGAAGAGGTCGCGCGTTCTGACTGCTCAGTGGAGTACTGTGATGTTTGAACGCGCTCCCCGTCCTCCTTCGAATGCGCTGGCTGGCTGGCGACGATGCGTCGAAGTGCACTGCACGGTACTACGTGGTATAGCGGGACTGAGTGAGTGCGCAGCACACATAGATATACCCAGCTCGCAGTTATCGTCTGTCAGCTTCGTTTGTTTCGTTGCCCCGCCACGACGCGTCGCTGCTCGTACACAGCCTGCCATGCTTCTGCGAAAGAAAGTTCCTTCGCGGAACCATCCGCGCCTGCTCTCTCCTCCTCCTCCACCTCCTCCTCCTCCTCCTCGTACAAACTACACAGCACTCACCGACGACGGCGGTGGCGATCGTGTGCGCCGTGCATTGTTTGGCCCGGCGTGCTTCATCTTCATTTGGCGCGGCGGGCTGTGCGGGACAAGCTGGGGGACGAAGAGGCTGAGGACGATGAGAGGTCTCGCCTCCCCTTCCGCCCACCCTCCTCCCTCCCTCTTCTCATTTGTCCCCTCCCCCGCGCAAAGAGAGCAGGAGTCCGCACCCACTTGTGCCCCAGCGGCTGCCCAGTACAGTCGTTTAAGTTCGTTTATTCTGATTAAGCCCGCGCCTCTCGCTGTTGCCCTTTTCTTTCTTTACAATTTCTCCGTATAGTATATAATGCGAGGGGGGAAAATGCGCGGCCTTATCTGGATGTGAGAGCAATCAATCCAGCTTAATCTTTTACGGCTCGTTTTTCAATTTTGACTCGCCGCTAGCATACACGGGTGAAATTTCTTCCTTTTTGGTACTCGAAAACTATAAGCGACGTTGAACCCGCTCTCAGGACTCCAGATAAATTTATAAAACGTCCCGAGCCTTCTTTCCTCTTTCTTTATGCACAAACTTCAAGTGTGTTGCACGTTCGCGCATTCTGTTGATAACGGTTAATAAAGGGGCGAATTCTTCCCGGTAAGGCCGTATTTTCTTTCCGAGAGTTCATGTGTGCGGAGTTGCTGTACATGAGAATTGACAGTCAAGAGTATAGCAGAAGTTATGTTCAAGAGAAAACGCTTTGAACATTTTTACCAGCGTACACTGCGTCGAATAACACGCATACTTGCACGCTTCACTCGCTTTGTGAGCCTCCCAGTACTTTCACTCCGCTTCCCTCTTCCCCAGTGCAGAGCAGCAGACTAGAGCACACTTGCTCAGGTCGACCTCTCTGTCTTTCCTGTCAATAAATTCTATTCGATATATTCTATTTGCTTTGTGAATCTCCGTTGATTGAAACTAACATTTTGCTATGTTTGTGCGGTTTGAGATAGCGGGACAACCCCTTTGAACTCTTCTTCAAAATCTGAGCAGGTCTGAATACTGCGGTTAAGCAATGTCGGATGAAGACTTCCACGACGAATTAAAGCATTGCAGTGGAGTCGTTTCATGCGTACGAAAATTTGTAAGCAAAAAACAAGACAACGTGTGCAACCACCTCACTCTAAACGCTTCTCACCTCGTCAAATGTAGATTTAATCGCGGAAAACCCACGAACACGGCAGGGCCGAAAAAGCACTCAGTTAACGCTTCCTTATCATCTTTGTTGAAGCGGGAAATGGTCACGAGAACGTGTGCGGTTACCGCAATTACAGGCCTTTGGCTGCCAATTTACGCCTTCGAGAGATGTGTTTTCCAGCTCTTTAACATGGTATCAACAGGGCCCGCCTCATGTCTGCTCCGTGCACAGAGAATTCATTGAGTAAAGTGAGACAGAGACGATAACGATAGCTCCTATTACTGCCATGGCGGCTCAATTCTTAAAGCCAAGCTGACTCTGCTTACGCTGCCGGGTTCTTCGTTGCTGCTGCTGCTGGCTGCTGCTCGGTCGGTCGATACCTCGGCGGATATATTTGTGTTACGTATACGAAGCTTACATGCGCGCAAAATGCAAGTACTAGCAAAATGGACCGGTCGACAAAGTAATGCCAGTAAGCACCTCTCTCTTCTGAGTAATTATAGAACAAGCTACTACATAAAACATACAACACATAATGATGGCTCATAGATGTCTCTAAAGCACACCGAATGTCTTAATGGAATAGCTAATCATGTTCAACGTGTTCTTTTATTCACTTGATTTTCTTTGATTTAGCGATTTGGTATATGTTGCTCGGTGTGAACCCGTTTTTGCCCAATCCTCTGCCCACGTGGGAGCGGCCCGCGGTGCTGGTCTAAGTGCGGCGATTCTCAGGACCTCATCAAAGTTATTTGTCTGTCTGTCTGTCTCTTCGAGAGCAGGAGCTAACTCAGCTAATCAATGCTTTTGTCTTAAGCAAAATCATCTTCTCAATACCATATCTTTCACTCTCTAGGCAGGAAAAGGATACTGTGAATTATTTGATCCACCAGGTACACAAAGCCGCCCTTGGTGTTCCAATTAGAGCATCCACACAAAGGATGATGGCCACAGAACCACTAAAAGCCCTTCAAGAATTAACCGAAGCACATCTATCAGCGCAATAAGACAGACTCACCACCACGGAATCTGGGCGTGAGATCCTGAGACGACTTCATCATGCTCCACCATTCAACGAGAGCAAGGGACATCAACTTCCACCGAACATACACGGCCAATACCACATCCAGCCTCTACCCAGAAACATGTACCCCGAATTTCACGTCAAACGCCGCAAACTTTGAGCGAAGGCGATACAACGCAGCTGTGGACAGGCTGAATGAGTCTACTACGTGGACACTGCAGCCTACACCACTAGACAACGTTATGCTCTAGCGGTCGTAGACAACAAGGGCAACACTGTTCTGCATCAGTCAAGGCCACCTCGGCGGGTGACGCGGAAGAGGCCGCCATTGCACTCGTATCGGGGCTACCCGATTGCGACGTCATCATTAGTGACTCTAAGACTGCTATCCGGAACTTCAGTAACGGCTACATTAACAATTTCGCGCACTCTCTACCTGTCGCTCACCCACCAGAAAACGACATCGCTCTCGTCTCAAGGACGAGACATCAAGGACTCCGCGGCAAAGAAATGGCTCATGCCGCTGCTCGAGGATTCACGGACCGAGTGGCCGCAAATTTGGGCTTAAGTCTAGAACCCAATAACTCCCAACAACACACCAATAAAGACGCACTCATCACATTCCATGAAATTTGCACACATTACTGACACCAACGCCTAATGTATTCACCTGTCTCTGTCCCTAGAACGCGCCAGAGAGAAATACTGTGGCGCTAATTACAAACTCGCACTTTTCTTACCCCGCCCACTTTGCACTTATTCTTTCCCGCCACATACCCGACACCCAAGTGTCGCTTTTGCCCTGTCCCCATAGCAAATCTCTCCCATATCATGTGGCAATGCCCCATCAAAACTCCCCCCCGCAAGCTCAAGCCATTCATTAGTAGCGAGGAGCTGTGGGAGACTGCCCTGCGCAGCTCCGATACCACCCTACAGGGCCGAGTCCTGAGGTGGGCTGAGGAGGTAGCGGAGGCCTACCACGACCGGTAGACGGACGCCTACCCACATAATGTTATGACGGACACCTGCTGGGACTGGAGTACTTACACCTCTCTCTCTCTCTCTCTCTCTCCCGGCCCCTCCCCTCCCTTAAAAGGGGAATAAAGTTCATTCATTCATTCATCCACAGAAGTTATGTACCACTAAGAAAGAATAGGTGCACAATCCTTAAATAAAGGTAGATATGCGTCGAAATTATCTGTGCATATACCTGTCGTCGCCATCTTTTCCTGAACAAGAAGCATGCCGTGCCTTCTTCAGCGTGACAACGACGTGTAAACGTCTTAGGCTGTTCATTCACCTGATTCGTCATTTGCATTTAGGCCCAGCTTGGGAGCGGTGTAGTGTATAAAGGTAAGAAAAAAAAGCGCGATATTAAATTTATCATCTCTGTAGCGGATAAACATTGCATGAGATTACACTTGCGTATACTGTTAAAATACGCACAGTTGTGCCCATCGACGTTAGTTGTAAAACATTAAGTTAACCACTTCACAAAAGCTTCGCTTCGCATAGATTCCAACGTGTGCATCGTATGTGCACATCCTGGGCGCCCTTCTGCTGCTGTGCACGGCGTTACGGGTTCGATTCCCGACCGCGATAGCCACATTCCGAAGGGAGAAGAAGAAAAACAAATTGGGCATTTTCGCCCAGAGGGCAAAGCAGCTGTAGCAGTAGCAAGGTTTTGCATTGCGCTGAAGCGCTTTAGACGGTGTTCTCACAATACGCAAGGGTGACATGTCGGCGGCGAAACAGCACCCAAGGCAACTTCTGACGCGCCGCAGAGACAGTTCCCTGGCAGCTATCAGGCGTCTCAGAACGATGGTGTATGCAGGTGTCGCCCCTCAGTGGTGCACGAGATGAGAGAGAGAGAGAGAGAGAGAGAAACAACTTTATTAGCCACTGCAGGGTAGGAAGTTGGGGCACGTAGGCTTAGTGTGGCTTTTAGGTGGGGGCGACGTCTTGGGCCCACGAGAGGAGTGCCAGTTGCGTTTTCTTGTCTGCTCTTGTCAGCAGCTGGTTCCAACCCTCCTCGGAGGGAGCTGGCAGTAATGATTGTGGGGGAGGGTTACCCTCGCATCCCCAGAGAATGTGTGCCCGAGTGGCGAACGCTCCATGGTCGCACTTAGATGAGACAGAAGGAAAACTGTCAGCGTTTCTTGTGCGGAGTGTGCCGCCTGTTCCATAGCGTTTCCTACATTGATTACTGGAGGGAACTCTGGGGCTGCTATCGTTCAGCCACCAAAGGGACTGATGGTTTGTGCACGGATTTGTCTGATCTTCGGGCTTGTGGCTTCAAACGTTATTGCGGCTTGGTTTCTTACGCTTTATCCGCATTCCTTGTCATAAATTTCAAAGCATCCTTTTCCCTTTCCCCAGTGTAGGGTAGCCAACCGGGCTCAGTCCTGGTTAACCTCCCTACCTTTCATTTATCATTTTCTCTCTCTCTCTCTCAAAGCATCCTATACTTGCGTAAATGCAGAAGACCCTTTGAACACGCGTTATCGCTACTAATTGAAGCGGCTTTGCCCGTAGAAGTGGCCAAATCGAAACGCGCCAAGCGTCTCCACGCGCTCGTTTACCCGCGAGAAATACATGAGGGTGTTGCAGGATTTTTGCCGATGCGTGCATCGCTGGCGCGCAACGGTTTCAACATCAAGTTTCTGTATATATTAGACGTCCCGTGGTTGAATCCTGCCGTCGGGCAATTTTAATGGCGCTTACTGAATTATTTGTGACACAGCGCGTTGTCTAAAACGATAAATTTACAACGACGCGAAGCCGCTGCAAGCCAGAAGGACGAAGTTTAGGCACATCCACGCACTAACCGCCATTCCCATGCTGACTGAAGCACCCAGCTTGCAGCTCCCCTTAGGCACTATGGCACCAGAGCGCACTCTAGTAGTGATTGTATGAAACTTTGTGGTCCGTTCCTCTCAGACTACATGCACGCGCCACGGTGCGGTACGCACGCAGCTGCACAGCAGGAACGTTACCGTGTTCAGGTTAGGTTAGGTTAGATTAGCGTTAGGTTAGGTCACGTCAAGCGCACAACGCTCATGCTAGCAGCGTAAGTTCGAACGCTGCCCACTGGCTCCGTTAAATGTTAAACACCGTTGAATGTGGCTGCAATATGTCATTGAGGAGCTAAGGACGGCGCAACGAGCCAAGCAGCGAAAAATGGTAGGCGTAAGGTTGGTAGACATGAAGGCAGATATATTAGAGAGCTGACCAGCCTTAGCTTATATTACAGTTCAAGAAATGAAATTGGGTAGTTGGCCATTTTACGTGTAGAGCGGATAACGGGTTGTCTATTCGAGTTACAGAATGGATGCCAAGGGAAGGGATACGTACTCGACGACTGCAGAAAAGTACGTTGTGGCATCTGTATGCCACATCTGTCGCTAGGCTGACCACTCCAGGTATCGCTAAGCTCTCTCTCTCTCTCTCTCTCTAGGGGTTGTGTTGAAATTGGAAAATTCGTGAAGTCAGCAAATGTGTAGAGTCAGCTAGTGCAAGGCTGGAGTAATTGTAGAACTCTGGGAGATGCCTTCGTTCAGCAGTGGTCACAAAATAAGTTGTCGATGATGTTGACGCCGATGCCTTCAGCAGCCTGCATCGGTGTAAAAAAAAAACATCAGAAAGACATTGTACAGATTCGAGCGACGAGCCCGCAAAGCTCCAGATTATACCACAGGCAGACCGGCCTACCGCCGTATGACCCAGCTAGCGTTTAGGCGAGATAGATGGAGGGCGAGGAGGATACTTCCCTCTCACTCCTCCGCCATCGTCGTCGTCGTCTCATCCGAGGCGACGTCGCCCTCGGAGCCGACGGCTGAGTCGTTTGTCGGGGGCGCAGAGCGGCGCGTGGCTTGGACTGGCGCCCTAACGCAATCAAGACCGATTTATGGAGCAGCGGAAGAAGCTGTAGAGGCGGGACGGGGGATGGGTAGGAGGGGTGGGAAGGGTGTAGCGCGGCCGCTGTTGCTACACAAGGAAGACGCCAGCTTCACGCTCCGAGTCCCTGGTCAAAGAAAAGACGGCACCCTCTCGCTAACCCCTTCTTTCTTCCTCCCTGCACTATTCCTTTCCTCGTGCAAGCATCGTGGACCGCAGTATTACTGCGACGACGGCGGCGCATGTTCGTTGTTGGACGTCGCGCCTCATCTCTGAAATTCCCCCCGCGAGTTTGTTTCGGGCCGGCGTGGTTTGCCTCGGCAGTTGTCGTTACACGTGCCGCGTCTACGCTGAAAGCCCGTACAATTTTATTAAAGGAACACATTTTTCGCATGTTAGTGGGTCGAAAAGTTCGCGCGGGCTTGGATGTTCTGGGAATTTTTCGTGTGGTGCGAATATAGCTAAGATGTTTTAAAATTTTGCAGTGGAAATGGAGACTAAGCTTTAGCGCAAGCGGTGTTATTACAAATTCTCTGATATGAAAATAGACGCCGCATGACCACATTTTTGCCCTGCAGGGATGACTTTCGGTATCACATCACCCTAAGGGCTAATAATTAAGATTATTTTGAAGAACATTACAATTATTTCGATCATATTACATTATTGAGGTCTATGTGCCGTATATTTTCTTTCTTATGAGCTATGAACATCTTTCCCCCAAATTCATATCGTTTTCTTTAGAATATAAGCGGTTCATTATAGTTTTTGTATTATCACTGCTACTTACAAATGTTTCCGTACATTTAGTGTAGCGATAAAATCGGAGCCTTCAACAAATTCCGCGGCTCGTTTTGCTAAGTATAAAATTCAATTAAACCAATCAGAAATGGAGCAGATCTAACAAGTTGTAATCAATAAACAGCGAAGCTTTGTTTGAGTGCATAAAGATTCGAAAACCAAGAACACACGCACGCACGCACGCACGCACAGAAGCGCGGACTCACACAAATTGTACCGATCCTTTTGTTAAGTGCAGTTGCGGTCTGCTAGCGTGTCCGACGGACGCCTCGAATGCGTCGTGTTTTAATAGGCAGCATCCGCATACGCAAGTAGCGCAATTAGAATCCATTCTGTACCCAAGAAGCGTTTACTTCCTCATTACCGTGCAGCCGCAGATTCGCGGAGGCAATATTTATGGTTCTTTGTTTCTCTGTCCCCCGCACGGCCGGAGTCGCCGCTGCCGCGATGGATGGATGGATGTTATGAGCGTCCCCTTTGGAACGGGGCGGTGGGTTGGGCCACCAAGCTCTTGCTATTATACTGCCTAATGTCCTACCTAAGTTAAACAATAAAAAAAAAAAGAAACACTATGAACTCATACACCCAAATTTTCTGATCTCCTATTGCTAACTGAGCTTTTGTACGTCTCCGTATTTTTGTCGTTTCCCTACTTTTCGTCCACCCATCCTCCAATCGCCTCTTACTAATGCCTATTGCGGACATGTTTACTTTTCCACTGCTCCCGCTGAACCCAAGGGCTTCAAGGAGGCCAGTGGTGCCTAAATCGACCGCTGGGCAGACGTCTTCACATTCCAATAAAACATGCTCCATAGTTTCCCTAGCTTTACCGCAGCAAGCACATGCTTCTTGTTCCTTCTTATATCTCGCTTTACAGGTGCGTGTTCTAAGGCATCCCGATCTCGCTTCGAAGAGTAATGAGTAATGAGCGAATGCGCGGAGGCGAGCGCCATCTGGTGGTGGTGCAAGGAACCCAGTGGTGTTTGCGGCGCGCGTACTCCACTGTGATTGGTTGGCCTACTCGGTAAGGAAACAACGGCCATGCCGCAGCTCCCATGCTCACGAAACCCGGCGAGGTTCGCAAACAAAAGCTTTCGCTTTTAAGATGTTATATGTACCTTTACAGACGTTAACCTAAAATCAAGAAAGCGTCTGACAGATGTAATGGCATACTGCAGTATAAAGGTTATAAACAGGGATAAGGTGCCTCAGAAAGGCTGTTAAAGTATTTAAGGTGCCGTGTTCATATAGGCTTTCCCACGTTAAAGGTTACCCTTTTTGTTTGCTGCTATAATTTTTTACTATTTGTTTACTACTATTTGTTTACTGCACAGATGGCGCCTTGTCTCTTCCTCTCTCTTTCAGACGGACGCACCCACGCACAAACATACACATAGCGCACGTGTAGACATGTATGCACCCCAAGCGCATCGTTCCCGTTCCCAACTTCGGCGACCCGATAGTCCTCCGCTGCAGCGTCGGTTATAGCCGAGCCCGCGCTTCGCATCCGCGTGCTGTCATCACTTGTGATGTGTGTCCTTCAATTAACGAAGCGGAGCGGATGATGTTTCCCTTGGCAACGCGCACGTCTGCTTGTAATTCAATAAGCGACCCGGCTGACCCACGCACGGCTTGGAACTCGGCGCGGAGAAACATCATATAGAGTGCGAACCCTATATAAGCTCGAATGGACGCTCGTCAGCGTTGCTCCTTATGACTTTGGAAAGAAAATAAGAAGAGAAAAGAACACGCACACACAAACAGAAATGGCAGCGGTGGGTAAGACGAAACTTGAAAACATGTATTATGTATGGACGCGCGTTTTTTACGCGTCCGTAATGGTTTTGCATGTCGCCCGCGCAGACGGAGAGGACTTGGGCTATAAAGTCATCGGGGCATTAAACACCTCGTTAACTCGTGTCTACGCGTGAGAAAAGAAAGGGGGAGGGGGGTATAATTGGATCGGGCAAAACGTTGAGTTACATGTCAACAGCGACGTGCTGCAGTAATGGCTCTTAATTATGTGAAATCGTTCGAGTCGGAGCTGTTCCGCCGCTGGCTCGTGATTACAGGTTAGTGTAGTTGGGTATAGGATGACACTGTGCACGGGCTGTTAATTGACGCTTTACGCAATTAAAATAGTTTGTTTGTGTTTAAAAAGTTAGCTTTACACTTTCGTGAAAGGCACTAACTGATAATATTTAAAGAACAGAGGAATGACACACAGTTGCAAGATTTTTGTGACGGACGTTCTATTGTATTTTTCGCCGTTTAATATAAAGATAATGTGGCTGCGACGGTTCCATTAAAGTGCCACTAAAGAACAACACTGTGCTACTTTTCGATTGGTAACGTGTTCTAGTAAGTTTCTTATTTTTGTTCATCACGCGGAAGAAAAGCCTGCTTATTTTTCAGAAAATGAAGGCCGAGTGTCCACATTTTTTTAACATTTGCGCCACTACTTTAATACCAGTACTTCAGTGTGCATGACGACATGGATTTCAATATACAGTATATTCTTGCGTTTCAGCCGCTTTGGCGCAAGTAGAATTCTCTATATTGGCTGCATTGGGTGTTTCGTTCTGTTAGAGAGTGTGACACGTAGCCCTTCTCTACGGTAAACGAAAGACAAGACATTGTCCTTGTACATTCTACGAAGATTTGTGACGTCACGGCGTAAAGGGTTACAACACTAACATCAATAGTGGTCGAACAAGAGGAGCCTGTCGAAACGAGTTTCGACAAGGTGACTTGTCCATTTGTTGGAGCAACGACTTTCATGTCTTCCTCTTCCTGTAACCCTCTGTTGTACATTCTTGTAGTGTACGCCAATAATATTCTTCATACATGTATATTTCCCTCGTTAATTATAAGCTGTGCCTTGAAACGAGAAGTTTGGAGGTCTTTCTTCGTTTATCAGGAACTCTACCGACGCTTGGCAATATTGTAAGAGAGAGAGAGAAAGCAAGGAGAGGAAAGGCAGGGAGGTCAACCAGAAGAGCATCCAGTTTGCTACCCTACACTGGGGGTGGGGGAAAGGGGAATAGAAAGAAGAAGAAAGGGAGACAGTAAGCACAGAGTACGTGTGGGAGGGACACTATGCACAGGGACACTATATACGGTCTCTTAAACCGGTGTACCTCAAGTATTGCAGTAATGCACGATTCGCTTTTCGTGCCAGTGACGGGTGTGGCCACGGTCCGAGTATCTTTGACTCGGTGAAAGGTCGTAAGTCTAGTCGGTGTAAAGTTTCCTGCAGAGAGAGGCGTTGTACATCGTAGCGGGGGCAGGTACACAATAGGTGCTCGATGGTCTCCTCGCACCCACAGTTATCGCACATCGGGCTCTCGGCCATTCCCAAACGAAAGGAATATGAGTTTGTGAATGCTACTCCCAGCCTCTCCTTCTGCTCTCCTTCTGACGTCTTTTCTTTCCCGACTTGGGGGTCCACCTTCTTAGTAACAGCGATCGTTGTCAGAGGGTACACACACGTGATCACGTGTCCTTTCTCTTGAACAACGTATTGAAAGGAAGCAGATCGAGGGAAACCTGCCTAACCTGTGATGTTTAGCTAGTTTCTATGTGTGCGCGACATACAAGTGTAACGATTATTGCATGCAGCCGTGTCGAAGCGCATGGCACAATGAGGCGGCTAAGCGCATGCACCGAAACCATTCTATTGCTGTAACACTATGGGGATCATTCAAGGAGCGCTCGTCAGCGTTTTGAGTTGTAATAGTAAATAGCTGGTGGAGAAAGGAAGGCGCCTGGAGGAGGAGGACAATGACGTAGCTAGAGGTTTGAGGAGAAGCACCACTTGCGGCAGTACTAGATTGCGACCACCGCGGACAACCATCAATAACTATACTACCATCGATAACTACACTGCCATCTATAGCTATACGTCCCTCGACGACTCTATAGTTGTCGGTTGCATAACAAGCGACGAATCACAAGCGCAGTGCAGAGCTTGTTACCCAGTCCCGTGTTCGCACTTATTGGTGGCATCTCGTAGTGGCTTGGAAGGAAGGAAGGAAATCAACTTTATTCGAGGTCCTGCAGGCCACGAGAGCTTTGGGCTCTCATGGAGTGGGCGTCTCCCAGGACGGAACCGGGAGGTTGAGTTTCCTGGCGGTGTCGTGGACCTGCTGGACGGCACAGAGTTGGGGAGCGAGTTCTTCGCTCCGGATTGCTTCTTCAAACTTGCGCTTGTCCTGTTCGTAGTTTATGTGACCTTGCGAGCACGGCCAGAGTAAATGATATACGTTAAGGGATCTATTGCAATTGGTGCCATAAGATTTGTCGTAGAGCTCAGGCATGTAATGGTGTAGTCTGTTTTGCGTGGGGTACGTGTCTGTTTGTAGCATTCTGAGTGTAACCGCTTGAGCTCGAGTGAGCGTGCGGTGTGGCGTGCTATACTCTCTACGTTGTAGGTAGTAGTGTTTGGTGGTGTGGTAAAGCTTTGACGCCGCTTGAAGCTTCGCCTCAGGCGAAGCTTCATGATACACAGATCCGTCGGCAACCGAGCGCTCACATGTTGGAGGAGACTTTCGCGACTCCAGGGCGTTCGCATGGCTTCTTCACCGTTACGTGAACTGCTAATTTCATTACCACCTTTGCTGCGCACGTTGTGCAAGGCAGCTGCGGTATTGTACGAAGTGACCATACGGTACTCCCCCTAGCGAGCTCCCCGTACTGGTGACGCTGAGATATGGTAATCATGAAACAACAATGGCATGCGTGCATGGGTAGCGCTGACGTCAGTAGCATTGCATAACTTTCCAGCGCAAGCTGTGAGGACTCTGGCCACCTTCTCACATGCGCGGTTCAACAAACGCGGTTGGAAAAGCAGTACTAATAAAAATGGATGAAAATTGGCGTCCAGGACAGAAACAGAACAGTGGCTGAAGGGCTGGGAGGGGAGAAGGTTGCGATAGTGAGCTTATGGAGGACAGCTAGCGTGGAGGAGGAGATGGTGTGCTCTTCTTTTTTCTTAGTCACGACCATAGCGAACACTAACTTGAGGCGCTGAGGAGTCGATGCAAAGGCAGAAGCGCAACGTGGAGAACATGCGAATGTACCTGCGATTGCAGAAATAAGATCCTTCCGTTGAGCATTTTGAAATATGCAGGGGATGGTTTTGTTGGTAATTTGCCTCATTCTTGGCGCCTTTGCGGTAGGTATAGGCAGGTAGGGTCCAGTCTCGCCTCACACGAGTAAAACAAAATACTGTGCGCCCCTGATGTGGGAATCCAATTTATGCCGTCGCGCACAGCAGCCGGCTATTCTAAACATTAGGCCACGATCGCTTTTTTTTTTGCTTTATTGTATTAGTCCACGATCGCACGCATGCTTCTTTCGTTCGAAAGCCGGTCCGCTCTTTGGAACACTCAGAACGTGCGTCCCGTGCTGCTTTGTCATCTTCTTTCCTTGTCACCGCTTGTGCTTTGACGCGTTGTGCGCTATCTCCTGGACCGGTCCACGTTGTCCAGTACCTCCCTCGTAGCGACTTTGGCTACGTAGAAACTGTGCGACGTGGCACAAACTTCATGATCGCCCTGTCAATCAAGTCTCAACATTTGTTCTCCTGATTTCAAATGCCGTCGCCGTTTCAACACAGGGCACATGAAGTGGCCATATTATGATAGCCGCCACTATAAGACGTAATCGCCGAGGACGTCACAATCCGTGTTTCTCTCGCTTACGCTCGTCCGCTTTGTCTATGTAGAATCCAACAATCAATGTGTCGCAGGCTCGCGTCACACGGTCGGCCTAGAAATCGTGCCGTTGTCATCGTGCGATTGTCTACAACGTGGCTGTTCTTGTCGTACCGCAGTCGTCACACACGTATACGCTCGTGACCCGCACGCACACAGCTACTTAATTTACAGGGGAAAAAAATTATGGGGTTTAACGTGCCAAAACCACTTTCTGATTATGAGGCATGCCGTAGTGGAGGACTCCGGAAATTTCGACCACCTGGGGTTCTTTAACGTGCACCTAAATCTAAGTACACGGGTGTTTTAGCATTTCGCCCCCATCGAAATGCGGCCGCCGTGGCCGGGATTCGATCGCGCGACCTCATGCTCAGCAGCCCAACACCGTAGCCACTGAGCAACCACGGCGGGTAATTTACAGGAACACGATGGTCCAAATGGTATCGCTTTGCGGAACCCCAAACAATGCTTGATGGCCGGGTAACGGCAAAGTGCTTCGCATAACATAGATCCACACTGTGCGTAATCTGCGCAATGACAATGATAAATAAATAAATAAATAAATAAATAAATAAATAAATAAATAAATAAATAAATAAATAAATTTTGTGTTACAATACATTACTGTCGTGGTGCCGACGTAAAGTTTCAAGCTGAAAATAGGCGACCTGTGTGACTCCATTGCGTGCTATTGCTATCATTTGCCATGTCACCGCGTTGTCAAGTCGCCAAAGAACCACGCCCTACCATGCGAATGACTCCTGTCGATGATAAAGTGAACGCATTATCACAACGGTGCAATATGTTCCCGTATTAATAGCTTCAGCGCGCGTAGTTCCTGCTATCTTTTTTTTAAATTTTGATGATATTGTGCTAATTACATGGGTCATTCTTGCATGTAAGTTCGGGCAGTTCATTGGATGAGTTTTGCTATTGACTGCGTCTTCGCTTGCGCAGCGAAGTAACTGGTTCTACTATTACGTGTCAAATAGGGTCACGTGCTTTCAGTTTTGCTTTGCTTCTTATTCACTGAAGAAGCAAAAACAAAAACAAGAACTCCACTGTAATGCTGCTCGTTACGTAAATATTATGTCCATTTTCATGTGCCCATTCATTATCGCTGTTTCTTTTTTCATTCGAAGTTGCGCACTCTCTCTTCTGGGGTCTTTCCGTTTCCCATTATCTTCCCCACGCGAAATACCATATAGGCGTTTAAACACCCGTCGGCAGAAATCTCATTGTTTTTCTTCCGATAGAGTCATCCCTCCCCCTCTTTCTCTTGGCATTAATTGAGTATCTCTGCATATGTAGCAAAAATTGGGCTGGTTGGTTTTCATTCGTCTTGTAAAGCGCAAAATACAACTGAAACTCACGAAAGGGCCCACGACCAGGATGCCATCGGGCTCTGCCGTCCTTGTCGTGTTTGTCCTTTCGATGTTGATGAATGCAGCGCCATTATAAGAATGAACCTTGCCGCATCTTTCCTGGACGACACGTCTTTCTTTCCTGCCAATTTGCCGCACGCATTCGGCTCCAGTCGTGACAAAAGCTACTTGGCACAGTCAACACGTCCGTGTCGTACTTCCTGGACCCTGTTCGCGATGTGAGATGCCGAGCATCTGTCGAGTTGAGCGCAGCTGTGTAAGCGAAATCCATACTTCCCCCACCTCTAGAACCGTTATGAAAAGAAATCGAACGACCCCCTGGCACTATAGCGCTGTCGACCCCCTCCCCCCCTCTATTTTTGTGTGTGAATCGGATGCCGTCGTTACGCTTTCGCAATCTGGTCTGCGACAGTGATTGGTTCGTGCTGTTGCTGACGGCGACATTGAGAAATCGCGCGCGCTCTCCTGCGATGGCTGGCTGCGAACACAACCCCCGCCCTTAAAGGTAAACATTTTGGGCGCTCGCTGGCTGCTCCGACGCAAATGGTGCAGGGTGGCCCACTTTCGCTTCGACATTGCCGCTCTGTTTATTCGGCACTTTTATATTTTTACCCTTCCCATCTGGTGCAACCGCTTTCGGGGTTTACATTGCAGGGGGTCGGCATCATCACTCCCCAAATGCACGCCTATCCATTTATATACATACGTTCGAGCCAAGTATTAATATTTAGTCTCTAAATCCGTGCTGCTCAACAGGGTCGTTGTGTAAGGAGAGAAAAATAGAGGCAGATATATTTGCTTGAGGAATTATGGTAGTTCAGCGCAGAATCTTCGCTCGTGCGGAGCACGTTCATCACGCCTGGAGGTAATTGCAATCTAGAGAGAGAGAGAGATTGAGAGAGAGATATATAAATGAGATGTGATAGGCAGGGAAGGTAACCGGGAGATAGATGTCCAGCTTTCCACACTGCACTGAAGAAGGGGTAAGGGGGCACGGAAAGATAAAGAAAAAATCCACACAGATAGAAAGAGAGGGAGTTAGCGGGATATAAGAGTAACGGTGCTTTGAAACTTTGATAGTTAATAACACTAATGACGTAAAGCTATGGATTTCAAAGTTGTGTGCATGTGGCAAGCGTAGTCGAAGAGCATTTTGCACAGCACTCCACGTAAATTTAAGACGTAGATAAAGTTGTTAATGGCGGTGTGGTGCGGGATTGAAGGAAACGAGTAGGATGATTACAAAGCGCGAATGATTGACTCGCATATAGCTAAGCAGTAGAAATACCCCAGTACTTGATACGCGATTGAGAAAGCACTTCTGCTACAGTCCCGGACGTTTTGACCATCCTGGGTTACATGATAAATGATAATGCAATTACCTTACTAGGAGGCATTTCGGTCGCGCGTGCCCATATTCTAAACGCTGCGCTGACACGTTTTGCACGACTATTCAGTGAAAATCAAACATATTTTGGATCAGTGACTGCTGTGACTTCATTACACCCTAGTAGTTTTGATGTCCGTCGGTGACCGCGGCATGAATCCGAAATTGTCGCGAGAAGTTTATGAAGAAGTAAAGAAATTCGCAGTGGTCCTGTGAAGATATGAACATACTGACATGTGTACTTCTTTAGCTTCATCGGGTGACGACTTCTCACCACCTAACGAATGTTATCGCACAGCGCAGGACGTGTCTGCATGTAAAAGAAGTTTCTGGAATGTTATCGATGGTTCCATCCACTGTCTTTCCCCTCAACTTGTGTAATCTGATTGAAGGTATGCGCGACGCGAATAGTGTAGAACTTTGTGGAAGGCACGCGGGTCCCAGCGGTTACTCTGGAACATTCGACGACTGATCTATAAAAGCCGACGCGCTTGACCCACTGATCAAATTTTCGACGATCGCCGACTGTGTTCGCCGCTATCGTTGTGCTATAAGTGCAGCCTGTTTTTGTGGGCACAGGTTCGCCCAATAAAAGTTAGTTTTGTCTTTCACAGTATTACTACTGTGTTGTTTAACGTCACCACCACGTGACATCTGGTGGAGGTGCTTGTGCGTTCATGTACCCAACGCCCCCGCAAAGCCGCGATCCGAGCCCGAAGCCCGAGGACAAAACCAACATCGCCCAAGACCAGCGTGCTAGCCGCAGACTGCAACGACTGCCCCCAGAGCCCGGACTTCTACCTGAGACGACAAAGAAGATCGTTGTCAACGAGCCCGCTGATGGCAAATCGATAGTTTGACTTCTCTGCTGCTATTACGCCGATGCTACAGCAGATAAAAAAAAAAAAACTTATGCTGATCCCACACACTGTGGGAATCAATGTTACACGAAGCATTCCGCCGGCTAACCAGCATTTGTGGGGGTTATGCAGAGCATTACTAATTGGCCAACGTGTTTCTCTAAGGTGTGCCGCTATGTGTCTGATAGGGTCATGTGTTTGACGACAGTAACAAGACAACGTTTCTACTACGACAACATAATTTCTACTACGGGCGTTCGACGTCATGTTTATTACGTGCCGATTGTTGGGTGCTACACAGGTATACCGGACGAGCGCACACGAGAGAAACATGGATAGTGACGTCATTAGCGACTTTGTGTTATGCAATCGCGAGTGCCTATGTACACGTCGTTGTGGTCTACGTTCAAATGAAGATGACATTTGCACTCCGGCGCGAAACGTTAGAACGTGGTCAGCCTGAACCGATCGCGAAGGCGGTAAAATGTTGCCTAGCTCTTGCGCTGTTCGTCTACGAGGAAAGGAACGGGGTATGTGGGCCGATCCCGAAGGCAGTGCAGTCTAAGGCAGGTTCACCGAGGGGCGGCTCTCTCGAGATAAGAGCGCGAGGAACCGGCACGTGACCAACGCGCCCGAACGTCTGAATGAACTAGTCGGCTTTAGAACGCGAGAAGTGTATATGCATGCAATCGTGGCCTAATGGTTAGAGCATCGAGCTGCTATGCCGGAGGTCGGCCGTTCGATTACACCAGGAAGTTCGTTCTATCGAAGAGGTGGGGTCCGAAGCAAGGCGTGGACGGAACCTACATGCAAAAAAGCCCCTAGAATGAATCAAAGAAAGATTCGCATTAAATGTTTGTCTACCTGGACAGCTCGTTCGGGCCGCCAGCTGTAATACGGTACCGGTTGGCGCCATGCAATGGCTTTAGTAACAGTGGTGCTGGTCGATTGAGCCTACAGCAGTTTGGCATCCGGTGTACCTGCAGGTCGAAGCCGCGTGTATGAGTAACTCTTATGAGAAACTGTTCCAGCGCGCAATCTTTCTTTCTGTCATGTCCGACCACTTCTATCCTTTAACCTTTCCGGCGCACGCATGAAGGGAAACACCTCTAAGAGCAACGCATAGAAAACGCCACCTCATCTTGGCTTTTTGTTTTGTGTTACGCAAGATACGAATGCACGAATACGCACGGCAATATATAATGAAATAAAGTCCCAGCGCGACTCCCAAACTTTACAAGGGGGTCTACTTTACGTTTCTTATTAATTCTTCCATGCGCGTGCGCGCGCGTGTTACGTATTTAGGGCACAATAGTTACGGAACGGTGCCCCGACGTATACAGCATGCAAGCGCTGTTGAAAGCTCTGCTCGGAGACCGTCGAGGCGGCTGCAATTCGCTGTGAACCACCCAAACGCGCTGCGACTTCCCGGCAGACCATGCGCAGGTTTGTGCGCGCACCAACTTGTATGTGGCTACCGGCGGCGAGTCTTTCGAAACCTTTGCTCATTAAGGCTCTCGGAAGTAAGAATAATGATTCCACACTGCAACGCAGGGATACTGCCTCAGTGCGTGCCTACGACTCTTCTTTTAAAGAAAGGCGCGCAAGGGCAAACTGGAAACGAGCTGCCCCGCTTCTTACCCTCGCACGTTAATAAATGATAAGCGAAATGTTATGTTGTGTAGTTGTGGTTCCTAGTTAGCAGGGAGGATGGGAAACGGCACGCAAGTGCTGTGTGCGAAACAACACAGAAGCGTGCTGTTTGGCGCTGGGCGAGATATAACTGCGCTTATTAATGATGTGTCGTGTGCTTCGGAAACGCACTGCTTGAAGAGTCGTTTAGCGCTCGACTTTCGAAAGCACAGGACGTTGCTAGCTGCCGGCCCAAGAGTATGACTGCACAGGAAAGGGATTAGCAATGCTTTTCAAGCGAGTCCAGTGCGTTAGAAAAGTGAAACAAACAAACAAACAAACAAACAAACAAACAAACAAACAAACAAACAAACAAACAAACAAACAAACAAACAAATTAAACCAACAAACAAATGAACAAACAAACAAACAAGCAAACGAGATACAGATAAACAAGCAAACAAACAAACAAACAAACGAACGAACGAACGAACGAACGAACGAACGAACGAACGAACGAACGAACGAACGAACGAACGAACGAACGAACGAACGAACGAACGAACGAACGACCGAACGAACGAACGAACGAACGAACGAACGAACGAACGAACGAACGAACGAACGAACGAACGAACGAACGAACGAACGAACGAACGAACGAACGAACGAACGAACGAACGAAAGAAAGAACCCAACTGACTGACTGACTGACTGACGGACTAACTAAATGACTGACTAACCTGCGGTAAGTACCTTAAGAATGGTAGTCGCATTGATAATTAATTCCACGCACATGCATAATCACCGCAAATTGTAGCATTTGTAACACTATAATTTTTGTTAAATATGAACGATTTGCAAACTACCGAAGTCGCTTGATGCGAGAAAAACGAAGCTTCAGCAAACCCGATCATTTCCACCGCCATACATACAGCTTCCGTAGAAGCTAGCGCCGGCGTTCCCCCTCTAGTAATCACTATAGGAAACTCCACGGAGCAAAGGATGAAAAAAAAAAAAAACGTTGTTCAGCTATAGCGATGTACGGTACTGAAATCGTTTACGCTGCTCCTGGTGTGGCACTCGAGGTTTCATTTTTTCATGCTGTTTTTACAAATCTGTGTAAAAGCAGTCGAGCGTTTTTTTGTATTTTTTGCGTGGCTTGTTGAAGCTTTGGAAAGATCCTAGGTTTTCAAGTGGAATAAGGGTATTGAGGAAGTTTCAACGAGACTGATTAGCAATGTTAGGGCAGAGTTTCTTTCACATAAAGCGGATTATAAAGTTTGCTTACGCCGGAAACAGGGCTTTCAGCGCTATAATATATATATATATATATATATATATATATATATATATATATATATATATATATATATATATATATATATATATACACATATATATATATATATATATATATATATATATATATATATATACATATATATATATATATATATATATATATATATATATATATATATATATTTATATATATACCCTTTAGAGTGCAAACCAAGGTGGGCAATCTTCTAAAATATATAGTGTATAATGTTCGCAGAGCCAGCCTTCTTAACAAATATATTGGGTAGCTCAAAGCCTGCGAGCGTTAAGTATACCTTGAATGTTATTGCTGACGCCACGTAGTACTTCTCGCAACTTAATATCAAGCGGAAATAATGAGCTTATGAAGCAAAGCGGTAGATTTTACTTGCGTATGCTTCTATTGAGTACGGGCAAGACGAAAATAAATAAATAAAATACAATGAAATAGTGATCGTTTTTGGAAATGGTTTCCTTATGAAACAATGTGTGCGTCGCGATTGCGCAAGGATGTTTTTAGAGAGCGAGATGAAAACGATCTGGGGGTAGCGGAATCACAGATAAGGCCTTCACAGGCACACGACGTACACAGAGAAAGAAAGCATGGATCAAATTCACAAAGCTTGACATTCGTAAGGGATGTTAGCCATTAGCCAGCTAACTACGCTATCGATATGTCCAGCCCAGCTGGACATTCCGGCCCAGTATTGGCCGGAATTTGTTTTTCCGAACACTACTAGTGTAAGTGATCTTTTGTGTGTGTGTGTTTGAGTGCGCGCGCGCGCGCGCACCCACCGTGGTTGCTCAGTGGCTATGGTGTTGGGCTGCTGAGCACGAGGTCGTGAGATCGAATCTCGGCCA
Source organism: Dermacentor albipictus (assembly GCF_038994185.2). Classification (NCBI taxonomy): domain Eukaryota; kingdom Metazoa; phylum Arthropoda; class Arachnida; order Ixodida; family Ixodidae; genus Dermacentor; species Dermacentor albipictus. Next base: position 105,101,801 of record NC_091825.1, on the reverse strand, counting down.
CGGTGGCCGCATTTCGATGGGGGCGAAATGCGAAAACACCCGCGTACTTAGATTTAGGTGCACGTTAAAGAACCCCACGTGGTCAAAATTTCCGGAGTCCTCCACTACGGCGTGCCTCATAATCAGAAAGTGGTTTTGGCACGTAAAACCCCATAATTTAATTTTTTTTTGTGTGTGCGCGCGTGCGTGCGTGAGTGCGTGCGTGCTTGCTGGCGTGTGCGCGCACACACGCACGTGTGTGTGTGTGTGCGCGCGTTTCCTTTCTTTTTTAGATATTTGAGGTGGAAATGCCAGTAAAGCATAACTTTGCAAGAAATGGCAGCGAATTCGGCAGCTTTGCTAAACTAATTCCGCCAAATTCTTAGAAAAAAATTATTATCTGGAGAAAAATATGTGCAAAACATTAGAGATGCTTATGGAGCACTGACAGAATGCACTATTCTTTGAAAGATAATAATGTTTATTTCCCATCATACATGTTGGATGGGAGGGCGGAGGGAAAAAAAGCTGCTCGCAGGCAGGTTGGCGAGCCCACAAGCCAACGTTACGCAGTAAATGGGTGCATTTTCAGTAAGTTCAAAGGGGATAGTAGCAGAAACAATCACTTGTACTATATAGTTATAGGCTGGGCTTCTCTTATTGCAGATGGCCTTCCCTATTCGTAAAGGGAGATATCGGTGACCACAAGAGCAGGGACAACGGATAAAGAGAGGGCCGAGGCTAGAGTTTAAAATTTCCGCACCAGTTGCCTGTGACATCAGCGACATTTCCGAAGTGTCCGTTTGAGGACCCGCTATTGTTTATGAAGAAGAACAACCCACACAAGAAAAAAGTACAAAATCGCGTTTGAAGGTAAGCAAACGCTCAGGATTGGCATTTTTGTTGGATTATCCAGCGCAAAAGGGACTCGAACGCGCTAAAATCGCCTGAAATTCTTTACGTTCCAATGACAACATTGGCGCACCGGTTTGACGCAGAGAGGCTCAAATAAGGAAATTTGGAGCTTCCGTTTCCCTGTTTAGAATACACTTTTTTTTTTCATGCTGTAGCAATGCGCTAGGCAGAGATCTGAATGAGAAATGAGGAGAGAGAGAGAGAGAAGGGAAGACGGAAAGGCAGGGAGGTTAACTAGACTGAGTCCAGTTTGCTACCCTACGCGAGGGGAGCTGTTGCTTGTTGCAGGCGCATCTGTAGCCTTGCCTCTCTTGCGGGCAATCGGTAAGAGCTGGAGAAAGGTAAAATCTACGGCGATGTCGTCCAGAGAATCATCTCCGCCCAAGATCCAGAGAATAGCCAACAAGTCGTAGTTGATTTATTGTCTCTACTTTATCATCATCAGTCAATTTTATATACGCTCGCTTCAGAACGAAGGTCCTCTCCCACCGATGTTCAATTATCCCTGTCTTGCGCCATCCCACTTCGTCCAATGCGTGCAATGCTCCTGATCTCCTTACTACACGAAATCTCATGCCGTTATATACTGAGTTCACGTTCTCTTGTTGCGCATTGTGTTACTGTAACACAGCACTACGCGTTACATGACCTGACCAACTCCGCTTCATAATCTCATCTGTCGTATTAGTTACACCCGTTTACTCCCTTAACTATACTGCCTTCTTCCTTTCTCTGAATATCATGGTTACCTTCTGCTCCATCACTGTTTGCGTGATGCCTATTATCAAGCTTCTTTGTTAACCTCTACTGCTATTCCTATTTACCCGCCCCTTTGAACTTACCGAAACCGCACCAAATTACTGCGTAACATATCTTGCTTGTCCCAGTCGCGTGATTGAGCGACAACGGGGCGGCCGGTTGAGGTGAACGCCAGCGCGGTAACGCTTTTTCTCAATGCGACGCACACGTTCGTGTCAGGCTGACGAAGACGGAGCCCACGGTAAAGTAAAACGGCGAACAACTTATCGCGTTTTCGTGCATCCGAGCGGGGGTCCACGCCGAAACCCACCGCCAGTTTTGAAATTTGCAGCACGGGACATTCAATATTTACTTTGCGATAAAAGAATAGGCGGTGTGTTCTACGCCGCAGATTCTTTTATTCAGCGCGAAAGGCCGCACACGCATCGACGGCGCGGCCGACACGCTGGTTGAAGCAGCAGCAGCAGCAGTAGCAGTCTGTTCCGTCTATCATATATATGCGTACGTGGTTTCGTGCGTCCTCAGACCATCACTCTTCAGGGTGATGGATGATCTTCGCGGACGCTTAGACGCGAACGCCTTTCGACTTTCCTAAATAAAAGATGCGGCTGCTCGTATTCTTCCACTGCCGGCGGGGCGCTTCGTCTGTTTTTTGCGTTTCCTCGTGTGTTCTTGTTCCGGGATCGTTCCTGGTGTGTTTTCTCAGCGGCAATGGCTTTTTGCCCTGGAATGCTGTTGCGCTGAATGCGACGCATTGTTCCGCATGGATTCGCCACCATGGAAGACTATCGCTCCTGTCTTCTTTGGTGCAGCGCCGTGCATTCTTTTCTTTTCTTTTTCTTATTCTTGGTGCGCCAAAGAATTCAGTGCTGGGAACCATCCGCGGGGCTTTGTTTCGAGAAAGACATACACGCGCGCTGATCGTTTGGCGGCCACGTTGACGTGACTCTTACCATCGTTACTGGCACTTGGGGGACGCGAGCGAAGGAATACGTGAGTTGCGTTGTAATCTGACCTCTGTTGGAATTGTCGTTCTGTTTTCACCCGTGCGAGTTCTGGAGAGTGTGCCGCTGCAGGGAGACACTGTCGGTGCAAAAGCCCGCGTTCCGCGCGCTTTGCCCGAGGGCTCTCAGAGAGCGAGTGAAATCCTGGACTCGTGATCTTGTATCAAAATAAACTAATCTAATCAAGTTAAACAATTCTGAAAGAAAGTTTAACTTACTAAGATGAACATATGCGTAACAAATGGCTCCTTCTTCAGTGGAGCTTCTTGTCTCCGATATTATATGCGCCACATAGATTCAACATTGTTTGTTGGCTTCTGATGGTAAATTCCACCGAGTAAGCGGGACATGTTTGCAGGAGCGTCCAGTTTACTATAAATTTAACCTACGTGGCACAAGATTAAGATTGCTGTGGAAGTGGCGCCATCTATTTCGTAGAGGGCAAACGTGGTCTTCGTTTGTGGTATTCGTTTATTCGTTTACGATTCATGTGGTGGGGAAGTAGCGATTGAAAGACCTCATCGCTTTCATGACGGTGCGTCTTTCTTCTCGTGCAGGGGTGCGTACCAATGGTCGCCTGGCTGGTCTTGCAATGAAAGAGGAAAAAGTTTGTAAAACAATCAAAGTTCACGGGGGCGGCGAAAACAAGTTTGATTTGGGCTGTTTGGGTTTCCCTCTATAAAGGGCGTATACCCACTGTGGGAAACACCTGTAGTTCTGTTTATAAGGGAAGGAAAGTGCACTCTACGACAGCAGAAGGCTTGGTGTGGTGATGAAACTAGGAAATTTGCAGGCGCACGGTGGAATCGGTTGGCGCAGAATAGGGGTAATTGCAGATCGCAGAGAGAGGTTTTCGTCCTGCAGCGGACGTAAATATGATGATGATGATGATGATGATGATGAGACAAACAAAACATTTAAGAAAGAACTGAAACAAAATGAGAAGAAAATAACAATTAGCAAAGCACTTAACAAGGAATTATTATTATTATTATTATTATTATTATTATTATTATTATTATTATTATTATTATTATTATTATTATTATTTGGTTGGAAAAAATGTATAGACCATTGACCAGAAAGGTAAAGCGAGGCGCAGGCTGGCAACTGCCACCGGAAGGAAGGGGCACAGCGCCTGCCTACTCTTCAGAAAGAAGGAGACAGAAACAGAGAAGTTGAAGATAGGAAGAAGTGGAGGAAAGAGAAGATAAAGAGCAAGGTGACAAACCTCAAACGATAAAGCAGTACGCACACAGCCCAGGTCACGCACAGTAGGGCAGGTGACTGCAGGTTAAGCTATTAAAGAATGTTAAGATGTGTATATATACAGAAGAAATGATGTATGAGGTCTTGTCATTTGAAAAAAAAATTAAATAAGCTACAAAGGTGAGCCTAAGTTGGTTACCTCTAGAAAAGTAAGGAGAGCGCGATAAGTCTGATCGCGTCGAGACGCAAAACCACTGGGGTACAAACATTCGCCGGGTGTCGTGCACCGGAAGCCAAGGAGACGGTAGCCCCCCCCCCCCTCTTCTCCCCCCGACCACACCCTAGCGACGTGCACTGCTCAGTGAAAGCGGGACACTCCAATATCAGGCGCTAAAATCTCTCGCACCAACCCCCAAAAGGTCGCAATGGACTCGCCACACTTCCTTGTCGGTATAGAAGTCCACACACGTTCACACAGCCAATCCTTAGCCCACCTACTCAAGCACCATACATACAAACCAGCTCGTCGCAAGGAAACCGACTTGAAACAATTCAAAAGTCATCACTGGCTGAGCGAGGGGCGTACTCTGGGACGGTCACTTTCAGAGACGTCACTTTTAGCGCACGCTGGTTGGCTGGTTGAGCAAAACTGCTCGAATCGTACAACGCGTCCTGCACTGCGTCACGCGAAAGTGATAGTATCGCCGAAAGTGATCGTCCGAGAATACGTCCCCGAGCATCCCTATGACATTGTCTGAGAGAGGAGACTCCCAAAGAAAGAATGTCTACAATTGATTTAAAAGATACTGCAAAGGGAACATAATGATAACAAACATGACGATGATAACTGCGACAGCCGCAGCGGAAGTTATAAGTTTAGCTACTATCGCTGCAAAAGACGTATGAAAGCATAAATTAAAAGGAAAAAAAGGAAGCGATACTGTGGGTTTAAAGTGGAGTTAATGGCGGCAGCAGTTACCTTATAACTCGTATACCAGCAGAAAAGTTTTCGTTTCTTGTCAAGTCCTGCCATTGCAGGAATAAAAATACGTTTCTATTGCTCTGTAACTAAAGCTTCTCCCACGAAAGTTGGGCCATTTACCTGCATCAAGCTAAAGAATCGCTAACATATGTAGGATCTGGTAAATAAAAATCGCAGATGCGAAACGCAGTGACGGGGAGCTACGCTACACACCTCCACATGGATGAAGCATGCATGTTCTTTGAATGACAGAATGTTAGGTTTTTTTCTTAGCTTTTGCCGTTAGAGCGTCGGTCTGTACTAAGGTAAAGTACAGCTATAATCGTACATACGGCTGGGTCATACCAGACACCGAATTGTTTTGAAGCGATGCGGAGCCTTCTCCAGACTGAATTCAGAGAACGCATGCTCGAGCAGAACGTGCAGCTGCTTCGAGAGCAATCGAAGGAGTCACGTAATCCCAATTCGGTCGTATCTCGGTTCTACTCCCAGCTGGAAGGTGAGTGCGTCTCCGCCCACTGTGAATGAACCAGTCGAATGTATTCTGAGCGCTTGATTTCCAGCAGCCGAGTGTAAACCGCACCGCGAGAGCGTTCTAGGGCACAGCAAAGCGTCCAGTCGAATGCACCATGATGTTGGAGATGCACCTATTGTGCGAGTGCAGGCACCGCGCGGGTCTATGCGGTATATTCGACAGCGGACAACGACTCCTCGCCGGATCAACTTTGCACAAAAGCGTAAGGTTCCTTCGCTATCCTCAGTGCCCTGTCCTGCTCCCTCCTGCATTGCCTTCGACCTGATTGGCTTATTACGGGCCGATGCAGCTCTTGATCCCGACATGCCAGCGTGATACGGCTTTCTTTATTCTCATATCCCGTATCTTTTTTTCACTGTCGCATTATTCAACCTAAAGATGGTATAAGAGAAAAGAGGAGAGCAAAATTCCACGAGACGGTGCGTGATGTGCGGCGAGAGTCCGTCCCAAAGGATAAGGTAGGCCACTCGTCTTCCTTAAGCCGACACCCACGCCTCCCGATGCGGGCGATTCAGCAACAGAGGGCAGCTCTCTCCACGGCAAGTAGGCCAGTGACATAGTGTGCGCCGGTGGTACGCGAATCATGAAGAGCTGCGGTGTCTGGATGGAGAGGCGTGCGTTCGTCCTCGTTCGATTCGTTTGCTTTCATTGTTACGCTGGCCGCGCGGCCGTCGGTAGCCAGTGCTCGCTGCCGACGATGTTAAACTGCTTTATCTTATTCATCCAAGCCGCTGTTGGCCGGATATCCAGTGAACAATATCCAGCTGTTTTCGCTGGAGAACACTAAAACGTGAAAATAAAACTCTTTCTTTCGTTTTTATTGCCATCGCAATAATATTGACACTCCTGGCACATTTCTGCCGTCGCCGTCGCCGTGATGTTGCGTATAAAGCGCAAGGTCGGTAACATCGTCACCGCGAACCGTATGCTGTATGTGCGAGTGCAAGCGTGCGAGTTTGAACCGACGATGGTGACTCAATCTCGCGTGCGCAAGGGAGAAAAGCGGGGAAGAAGCGCGCCGTCTTCCGTCGCGCGCAAGACACCAGGGGGGGAGAGGGAGGGGGGGGGGGCATTCTACACCGGCGGCGACTGCGTATGGAACGGCCACGTGGACCCTATCTTGAAAGCGATCTGCGGTGGGGACAGAGTGTGCCGAGTGCTGATAGCTTCGTGTGCTCTGTGTTCCCGCCGATTAGTTCGTGTCGAAGCGAGAGAAAGCGGGAAAGTCAATTCGCTTACTGCTGCTGCCACGCTTTCTCACTCCAGCGTTTTGAAAGCATGTGTGCACGGTCATCGAATGAAATGTGTTCACCTTTGCTTGTGCGCGCGTGACACCAGGGTTGTTAATTTAGTTAGTAAGCGAATGTTCTACAAGTTTGTGTGGGCGATAAAACTGGTATTCTTACTTTGTATAGCTGTCTGCTAACTTGCTATCGCAATCGGCGCTTTGCCTATCGCTCGAAACTTCGGCTTTTTTAAAATAGCAGGAAGTATCTCTTCGCTGAGGACATGGAGGGATACTAAAGGAAAAAAAAATGAAATGCAGGGATGTTAACCAGGACAAGAAAATTCAGTGTCGCAACCCTACACTATGGGAGAAGGTTGGGTACAAGGATAAGAAGGAATGAGACAGACCACTCTGCCGATGCGCGGCTTTGTGTTTTCTCTATAAACCCGCTTTACTGGCTTAGATACTATGCGGTATGCCACTGCGCCCACGTTCCTGGGTTGGATGCCCATCCACCTGAAGCCATGTTTTGATGTACGGACGGGCTGCAGAACACGCCGCTCCTGCGACTTTTAACGCACGTTTACATCACGTGATCAGGGCCAGTATAATGCAGCGGTTGATCTCGCTTGATTTTATACCTTTCTTTTACGTGGTGCACAAATAGGCGCCCCAGCGGTAGTTGCCTCTGACTAACAAAAAAAAAAGCAGATATCGAAGGCTACGCATTTGCGGGCTGTGTAGGCGTTATTAAGTTATTGGGCACCTGGAGACATATCATGACCGCTATGTCTTAGACATTACCGTCCAAACCTGGTGATAAAAGCGGGTGGAACACAGCTCGGATGACTGACGAAGCGCGAAGCGGAAAATAATTGCAATGTTAAAAATTAGATTATGGGGTCTTGCCAAAACCACGTTCTGATTATGAGGCTCGCCGTAGTGGAGGACTCCGGAAATTTCGACCACCTGGGCTTCTTTAACGTGCACCTAAATCTAAGTACACGGGTGTCTTCGCATTTTGCCCCCATCGAAATGCAGCCGCCGTGGCCGGGATTAGATCCCGTGCACTCGTGCTCAGCAGCCCATAGAAAATAATTGCAATATGCGTTATACCAACCTAGGATTGTGTTAACTTGATCCGGAGCTCTACACCGCGGCATCTTGCCTAGCCTAGATGTTGCTTTGTCGCGTAAAAAAAAAAGGTACTTTACACAATGAGTGAATGTACTTAGTATTCGCAACTGTGGCCTCTTTGAATTCGATAGAAATATCTTGCCTACAGACAGTCCGCTTGTACGAAGTACTAACGTAATTTCTTCTTCTACAGTGTTGCGGTACCTATACCCTTTTAAGCACGCGCGCTACTTATTCCTGAAGCTCGGCAGCGGATGCTTCTAAGAGCGGCTATAATGTAGGGGCACATCAATACGACACGACAGGCCCTGAGATATATGGCTAGGTGGGCACGAATTGCACGTGCGCGTGGGTATATTTGGCCTTCCACTCGCGCCGGTGTTGGTGACGTACAGCCTATTTGTCTTCGTTCTTCTTACACTCAACTCAGCTTTCGAACTGCGGTTTCTTGTGTTCACTTTAGTTTTTTTATGTCCAAAGAATTTTCACATCAGTTCACTTGGTTCCTTTTTTATCCTTTTTTCCCTCTTTCTTTTATTCTGGCATTCGGTTTGTCGCCCCGTTTCCCCGTGCAGACGCCGCAGTGTCCACCGACCCACCTTGGTAAGATTCTTCTAACCGTGAAGATCAGTTTCTTACTGTTCGCGTGAAACCGACTCGAAAGCCTAACTGCAAGGAAAGAAGATGGAACACGATCGGGCAATGCAACAAAGAAAGAATAAAAAAAGGAAAAGAAAGAAAAAGAAAAGAAGAAAAGACCTCCGACAAACGTAAAGCGCAGTAGACTTCGCCGCGCGCGCCGAAGTCGAGTGGGAAAGGCAAAGCTCTCGTCGTCGTCCGTTTGTCCACGTCGCAGCCCACCTACGGATTCTCCACGCGTTTCCCGAGGGAATCCCGGGCTCCTGAGTCTCTCTGCACACGACATTAAACAAGCAGGCTTTTTTTTTTCTGTGTGGACACGTCCGCGTCATGATTTCTCTAACCTCCTCCCCCCTCCCTCCCCCTTTTCCCGTCCGCCCACGCTTCTCTACCATTCACAATTTTCCTATCCATTCTTTTTTCTCACTCTGTACACGAAAATACGGAACGAAAAAGAACACGTGCCTCGGTAAGTGGCATCGGACTCTGGTAACACATCACGATGGTCGAGACGTAGCTCTGCATCTATCGAAGCCGTTTCTTCTCTGTCACAAAACCAGTGCAGGCGGCGCCGGAGCGCCGGTGTCGAGCTCAGGGCCCGTGACGTGTGCGTGGGGTCGACAAGTAAAACTGACTGGACGAGGTGAGGCGGCCAATTCAATTTCGAGTTGAATGCGTGCGGCTGCCTTGCTGCGCCTTGCTTTTATACCTATGGACCGGTAACATTTAGATTTTCTTTTTGCTATAATAGGAATAAACGCCTGAGTGCAAAGGAACCGTTTGGCTAGCGTGGGCGCTGCGTGAACGCCGTCGTCATCGTTTCAACCGTACAGTTTCCTACGAAAGTGACAGTGTCGTTGCGATCGCTTAGCTCACAAAGGAATTATACGTGTAGCCCATGGATTTGTCTCGGCTTCGTGCTTCTGGCTTCAGACGTTCTTGCGCAGGTAGTTATTATAGTATGCTTTATCTTTCTGAAATTCCAACAAATCATATTTCTGTCTCAACGCACGAAGGCAAAATGTTTGTTCTTTTTTGACAGATTCATGGTAAGTACAAATTCTTTCAAACTGTCGCGTTTATGACGCGATACTCTGCCGAAGAATTGAAAAAAATTTTTTTTCACGCATTTATGACGCGATACTCTGCAAAATAATTGAAATTTTTTTTTTGAATGTCGCAAAGCCGTTTGAAGTCAAAATGACGAAGCTTAGAAAAATTGGCAGCGGCTTAGCTCGACTATGCCAGGATATACGTAGCAAAAGCTAAGGCATAGCATGGTTAGCTGGATATACGTAGCGAAAGCTAAGGCATAGCATGGTTAGCCTTGGTTAATCTTGATTGCAAGTCCAGGTTAGTCTGGTCGTCTAGCTATGTTGCGGCGTTTAGCTAGTCGTTCGGCGCGCTGTTCGTCTGTTTCCTGGGCGATTCGTTTCCTCTTCATCTCGCTCTGATGTCGATTCCAGGCCTCCTCCTGCTTATCAGAATTGTCGCCGTCCATACTGCCGCCTCAACTGTGGTGGCGGCGCACGCGGGCTCTCCTTTTCAATCCTCTGACATGTTACCGCAGGCATGCGACGCAGCTGGCGCAGCGAGCGGAGGCGAACGCAGCGACGAGGAACGCGATGTGATGTCATGTGCCTCCTCGGAGCACGGCCACGGCGAAATCGCAAGTTCGCGGCCAGTAAAGCTTTCGCTTTAAAGAGAAATCTGTCTGTCACCCAAGATTCCTGGAGTCGTAGCTGAACCACCGTACTTGCATCGCGCGTGTGGTAACTGTATAGGGCCAGAGTACCCCCCAATTATTTTGATAGGAAGCTCTATGGTTTGAACTCGCACCATCCTACTCGCTAACGCAGTTCTTACTTTTCGCTGGGCCTGGCGTTCTTACGAAACTCGCCCGAACGTAGAGGCTGTCCGCTATTTTTCTCGAATAGAACTGCCAAACGCAGTGCTTAGGAGAGCTGAAGAACACTGTGACGTACGTCGCCTTTATGTTTGCTTTCAATCTCCTTTTTCTTCTTTCTTTAGGGGGGGGGGGGGGTGATTGATCTTACGCTAGGCCGCCTCGCCGCTTGTATTTAAGGAACACATTCGCTGCCTCGCTCTCTGGCTCCGGATTTGACCGTCAGAGACTTCTTTGTCATGGCGCGTCTGTCATCTCACTTTTTTCCTTGCTGTATGTAGGGCTGTAAGCATCGCTCGCTAGATTCTTCGCTTCGAGCACGTAGCCGTCGTCTGTGCGACGGTCGATACGGGGCCGCCGTTGCTCTTCCTTGGGGCGTCAAAGCCTCGTCGCAGGTAATCTACCACAGAATCCTTGAAATCACGAAAGGCGGAGTGCGCGGCGTCGCCGGGGTGTGCTGGCGTTGTCGCTGACGACCCGACGTGCGTGACGTTGGCGTAGAAGAGGCCGTTAAGCCCACTCATCAAGGACTGTATATAGCGCCGGAGGACGCCTGACATAGCGCTCTATTAGAGAGAACGCGAGAAGAAGAAAAGAAAAGAGAGGCGGTCACCACGTGCATTCTTCATTGCGATTTTACTATATATAGAGGAACGCCTCGGCATTCCGTGGCTTATGCGCGGCGCCGGAGTTGCTTATTAGGTAATATTTCAGCATCTCGGCGTAGAGTGCTAGAGTGTCATGCACTTATGATTTACGATCGGGACATGTGTGGAGTCACTCTGCTTTCGCTAGTGATTAATATTCAATGCCTCGTGAAAAATAATGTAGAAATGTAGTTGAAAAAAAAAACAAAAGAAAAGAAACAGCATGGTTCTTCGGTTTGTTGGAGCTTTCCAGCTAGGTGTTCGAGGTATGACGCCACTGTACGAATAATTTTGGTAACACTTGTCAAGTATTTAGAATCTGGTCGACTTCAGCGAGAAAGTTTCAGAATGACTTGAGGGCAGCTGCTTTCACTGTACCTGCTTGTACGTGAGTCATGATCGCGATTGCGATCGCGGAACAAGAGTATATGTACATATAGCGATAGCCGAGCTATAGGCATGTAGAGTCTCTCCACCTACGCAGCGCATTTCATGAAACGCTTCAATTGCATGTGCATACATTATTGCGTGGTACGCCAGTCTGGGGGGAGTTCATTTTCTCCAGCACGATGAATCACCGTTTCGATTTTATTGGTTTCGATGCTGCGAATTATTGAAATGTACCATTGACCTATCTTACGACCCATACCGGGTGCTTCGCGTAAGTAGAAGCAACGTTTTAACGTAGGGTGGTACATCTCAGACAGGTGAGACTCATGGCACATGGCTTCGTAATCGTCTTAAGTTACTCATAATGTGTACTGAAGTGCAAGTGGTTGTTTTGTAATGTTTAATTAACGAAAAAAATTAAATAGGAGAGCGCGTGCTCAAAAAAAACACCCAATGAGGTTAATTGCGTGCCGTTCTCGTGAGTCTGTTTTCTGAACTCCGAAGAAAGCTCGCAAATATATATATATATATATATATATATATATATATATATATATATATATATATATATATATATATATATATGCACGTATGCGTATATGCATATATGCATACATGCATATATAAAGACGCATGTCGTCACTGCGCGTTTATTCGTCTAGACTACACCGCTCTCACTGGTGCTTCTGAAGAACGAAACCAATTTACCCACCAATAAAGCAGGAAGGAATCGGCCACGGTGTCCAGCGTACTTCAGCAACCCTCGTTGTGAGGGCTGAAATCGGCGAGGATCCTAAATGATAACATATTGGCCGGGGCTCAACATGTATGATGACAAACTCATCAGCTTTCAACCGGTACGCAAGATTCCTTCTTTAGAAACACGATTGAGAGCACTGCAATAAAGATGCGCAAGCACGCAGTCACGTCGGAAGCCCGCTTTTAATATTTCGCGGGCTTCCTTCAGAGCTGGGAATAAATACTCACCTAAGTGATAACGAGGTGGAAACAACTTTATTTGCATGGGCATCTCTGAGCATGCAATAAAGTTCTCCAATGCGACTTATGCCCTAAGAGAATATTTAAAGTATTGAGTAACTAAACGTGTCTAATCAACTATAGATAACCGCGCTTCAAGGAACAATCGGAGTAACTCGAGACGACTACGAACGGTACGCCTTTTGTCTCACTTGTGTTACGTGAAACACCCGATACACTGTGCAGATAATTAAGTGTCGAAGCTAGCGCCGGCGGCGATGTCACCTTAATTTTTTAAGACCAGCAGCGCATGGTCGCTTGGTAATACTGGAAGCTTTTTTGACGGCTTGGCACCGACGGCAGTTAGTCACACGGCGTGTTCTAATGCTGGCTTGTTAACGCTCACAGCTCACTGGTTTGGACGTTGCCTGCATTGCAAACCGTAAAGATGCCTCGTCAAAATGCCGAGACAAATAGAAAAGTTCAAAACAAAGAAAACAAGCGTGCAAGGAGAACGTTGCTTTCAGACGTGATCTATGTATGTTGTTTTATTCCCTAATTTCTATTTTTCTTCCTCTCACTTTACCTCTGTGCCGAGAAGCGAGAATTGAAAACAATTGGTGCCGAAGTCGACCTCTTTAGCGCCAGCGTACTGTAGAAAACTTGTCTGATGCTTCCGTTTTGCCGCAGGGAATACAGTAATCTTCGATAAGCTGCCCAATGTAAACGTCAACCTTTTCATGTTTGTTGGAAGAAGTCGAGACGTTTATTTATTACCTGTATTTAGGGAAATGATACAGGCGGCGCCGGCTACTCCTCTTTTTCGATATAATAATTCTGCCCAAGATGATGTTCACAACAACATTCTTTGTCCATTTTCACCAGTGAGATGAAGTGGTACATCAACTTTTATGCACGTTCAGTCTGCGATTATCAGACAAACGATAGCATATCCTGCACCTGAACCACGTGGCCTTCCACTCCTACCATATTTTAATTCCATTTATCCCCTTACCCCAGCACTGGGCAGCCAGTCAGTCTTACAGTGGCTAACCTCCCTGTAAACGCAAAAACAAATGAGGCATTCCCCTCTGTGAAGGTGGAATGACCAGCGAAGCTGTTGAAACCACCGGTACAACTGCTGAGAGGGGTATGCAATGCTTTATGGCCTTACAGTAGTGGTAGTAGTGCTATGTTAAAGTTGTGATAGGAACGGGAGTAACCGTAATTTTGACAGCACATAGTGGTCTATAGCGGTGCTGTAACGACATTCAAATCAGTTGATAGGCTAGTTATCTTATATACGAAAGGCTAGTGACGTCACAGCTCATGTTAAAAGCTGTTGTCGCCGCGGCGCATTGCGCAACAGTAAATTTTACCGAGAAACGTTTGCCAGGAGCACAACGTGCTTCGCATTGCTATCACGAGCGCCTTATCATCAATCATGTGGTTCGGATGTTTTGTTTTTTACCTTGTTCTTTATTGAAACTTATGCTGTTCTGTATGTTGTATGCGTGATTTTCCATGTTTCTGTCCCCTCCTTTCCGAAGAGTAGGCAGGCGTTGTGCTCCTTCCGGTGGCAGTTGCCAGCCTGCTTTTCGCTAGCCCTTTCCTGTCAAGTCCATATATGTTTCCAAAACAAAACAAAGAATGTATGAACTGTCCGCTGCCCTTTGCTTAGTGCTTGTATACATCCTCTGCGTTACAGAGGCTCTGAGCCATTGCAATTTTTGTTTGCTTATGGGGGTATGGACCATTGGTAATGAGTTTTCGAAATGCTGTTCTGTACGTTGTATGCGTGATTCCAAAGAATGTAAGCACTGTTCACTTCCTGTTGCTGAGTGCTTGTAGCCTTTATTTTACGGGACCATGAGTGATTGCAGTGTTTGCATGCTCACGGGGGTATGAGCCATTGATGGTGATAGTTTTTACTCACGGAGAGCAAAAGTACGATGGAACCCTAGCCATATACAGCTTCGCTGTAGAAAGGCTCGTGTATTGAGTGGGCCTTAAAGAACACCAGGTGGTCAACATTGATCCAGAGTCCGCCAGTAACGACGTGCCTCATAATCAGATCGCCATTAGGACACGTGAAACTCCAAAGGATGAAGGAAGGAAAAAGTGGAGAAGGAAGGCAGGGAGGTTAACAAGTTTAGCCTAACCGGTTTGCTACCCTACACATGGGAAAGTTAATGCTGCAGTAAACTAGGTCACATCTCTATAGGCTTTACATACCGGGATCGCATTCCCGCCTTTATACATGGTTCGTGTCGGAATCAAAGCTCTACAAAGGGGCTCTTTATATCGAAGGAAACTCCTGTGCTGGAGCTCTGAAGAAGAAGCACACGGCAAGAAGGAATAAATCTGGCCACAGGGATTCACGCTATACGCGGCTCGGTAACAGTTTCGCGAGAATGTTGGCAGTTGTATTGTTCCATTTCTCCTAAGCTGCGTTTCACGCTGCCGCGCGTAATCTAATTTGTGTAAGGCTCTTATCCGGCTCAGAACTTCTCGTGTAGTCGCCTATATATTCTGATTTTTTTTTTAAAGTTGTAGTTCG